>NW_016803894.1:990012-995276 GCF_001698545.2 Rhinopithecus bieti | reverse complement strand
CCCGGGTTCAAGCGATTCTCCTGCCTCAACCTCCCAAGTAGCCGAGATTACAGGCATCCACCACCATGCCTGGCTAATTTTTTGTATTTTCAGTAGAGATGGGCTTTTGTCATCTTGGCCAGGCTGGTCTCGAACTCCTGATTTCAGGTGACCCGCCTGCCTCTGCCTCCCAAAGTGCTGGGATTACAGGCTTGAGCCACCGCGCCCGGCCAACAAAATATTTTTTAAACAATTAAATTATTATTTCCTTCTGTAATTCATCCACAAAACATTTAGGGAGTCAATCCTGATTGTGAGTCACTTTGCATAGGGTCACTTTGTGACAGGGATAGAGTGGCGTGGTCAGAAGGAGACCTCCATGAACCTAAGACTACAATCAATAAAGGGAGTTAATGTTTTGAATAAAACATGAATGCATTATCCAGTGTACACCACAATGCCTAGCCCATGAGAAGTTCCCAATGGCTCTGTCTCTGGTATCAAAGATTTATGTAAAATTAGAGTACAATAAATCTTTATGTATGCATCACCTACCTCAACAGTTAACAATTCGTAGTCAATAATATTTCTTCTGAACTCTCACCTTTTTTGGGGGGTAGAGGTGAGACGGAGTTTCACTCTTGTCGCCCAAGCTGGAGTGCAATGGCACCATCTTGGCTCACTGCAACCTCCACCTCCCGGGTTCAAGTGATTCTCCTGACTCAGCTTCCCAAGTAACCGGGATTACAGGTGCGCCGCCACCGCCTCTGACTAATTTTTTGTATTTTTATTAGAAATGGGGTTTCCCCATGTTAACCAGGCTGGTCTCGAACTCCTGACCTCAGGTGATCTGCCCATCTTGGCCTCCCAAAGTGCTGGGATTACAGGTGTGAGCCGCTGTGCCCAGCCTTTTCACCTATTCTTCCTGCTAGGACTTTGTCATACTTTTTGAGTGGACTTTGGAAACAAATCCTGGCATTGTATCATTTATCTGTAAGTATTTTACTGTGAATCTCTAAACAAAATCGCAATACTATTATCACACAAAATAGTCATAATTTTTAATATCATCAAATATTCCATCAGGATTCACATTTCTCAAATATTCTTTTAAGAGTAAGTTTGACTCAGAGTCTGTTAAAATTAGTTTATATGTCTCTTAAATCTCTTTCATTAGATTGTCCTGTGTCTCCTGATTCTTGACCTTTTGAGTAAATGGAACTAGTATGCTACACCATAAGTTCATACTGATCCATTCAATTCAAATTCAGAATTACAGGACTTATATATAATCTTAGTGAACTTGCATTTGCATGTCCTTTCTCTCATGCTGGTAATCCTGGTTGTTAATAACACTATACCATTTGCTTTATCCCACACTATGTAATAATGCAGTTTCACTATACATCATCAATACCACAATAAGCAATATATATTTCTTCCTGGCAATGAGTTTGCACACAATGAACAATATTATTGCCAAATAAAGTTTGTAAATTTTGTTTGCTGTTGCACTTATTTTGAAATTGAAAATTACATATTAATTCAACAGGGTAATTAGCAGCAATCAAAATTTTTTTAACAGTCAAAATATTAAGGGCTGAGCACAGTGGCTCTTGTCTATAATCCTAGCACTTTGGGAGACTGAGGTGGGTGGATTGCTTGGATTCAGGATTTTGAGAACAGCTTGGGCAACATGGTGAAATCCCATCTCTCAAAAAAAAAAAAAAAAAAAATACAAAATTCACTTGTTATGGTGGCTTGAGCCTGTAGTTGAAGCTACTTTGGGGGGCTGAGGTGGGAGTATCGCTTGAGCCCAGGAGGTGGAGGTTGCAGCCAGCCGAGATTGCACCACTGCGCTCCAGCATAGGTGATATATTGAGATCCTGTCTCAAAAAAGAAAAAGTCAAAATATTAAATATACATATTAATTGAATTCATGGTTGTAAGAATGAGACCCATGGAAGTTTCCTGGGAGGAAGGGCTTTCTTTCTTTTTTTCTTTTTTTTAAGGCAGAAATATTCTGACCATGGAACTGGAGCCTAGGCAGTTGTTGAGATTGTTCTTTATCTTTTTCTCTAGGTCTTTTCTGGACTCTCTGGAATTCTCTTTTTGTGTTTGCCCTCTTTGCTCTTTACCAGTAGGCGTGCCTAGTCATAGTTTCTACCCTCTTATAATCTTGTCTCATACAGAGAGCATCATGACCAGTCTCACATATTACTATATCATGGATTTTCTTCTTTCCACTATTCATGACTTTCCTCTCTCAACACTACCTGGTTCTCATCTTCTGGTTCTTGGCTTTTTCATGTGATGAATATCTCTTTGATCACATGCCAACCAGCCATCCCGTCTGTTTTCTGATGGAGTGTCACCTGGAATAATCCCTTACATAGGTTTTCTGATTATTTTATGAGTAGTTTTGTATATGTCAGTCATTCTAAAGAAAGATCTGGCAAGTTTATTATACTTTCAGGAAATGTTTTGAATAACAAACTTGTCTTACTTTTTGAATGGACTTGGATAGCATTTATTCTTAGCCTCTATTATTACATAAAATATATGGGAATAAATGTAGTATACAATTTTCCTATGTGGATATTTGGTAAAAATAATGATAGTACTTTTCCATTGGTGGATGAATTTTAAAGAAATAATTTCTTAGCTTACATGAAGAATTTTTTTTTTATTTCTGCAATTCCCTTCTATTTTCTCCCTAGGATGTCAGAAGAGAAAACTAAAACTTTTATGATAACCATGTGGTCAGATCCATAACTTACATTGAAGTCTGTTCTTGTTCAACAGAAGCTAATATTAAATTCAATGTTCTCAAATATTTACTCACAGTAATATGCTCCATTTGGTCTATGCTGTGATTTTTGGCTCCTACTTAATAATAGTTATATGCCCTTTTACAAATATAACAGCAGGAAGACCATAATGTTCAAAACAACAGACTTGTTAAATGTGTAGCGTATTTTTTCTTTCTTATTTGCCTTTATCAGCTGAATATTGCTTCTGTAATTCTTGGAAGAATTACACATTTTTCTACTACTTAAAAGCATACATTTTAGTTGTTTCTCTTCTTCTAAAAACACATAAAAGATATGTTTTATGATCAATATTTTATCATGCTTTTTTATATTTTTATATTTCTTTGGGAGAGCTTATTTTAGGTTTTCTGTTGTCTCCTGGATTCATAATTGCCATACAATTTTATGGATCAAACATTTATAATTAACATATTTTAGTTTGGTAGCAATTTCATTTACTTTAATCAGTCTTTTATACTGGAAAAAAAACTATAAAGTTCACAAAATGTTTCTCTGCATTACTATAAAGTTTACAAAAATTTCCCTGTAAATCAGTTTCTATATTTTCAGAACTAACAATGATTTTATTCTAGATAAGTTGTCAACATAATACAAGCATGGAATTGACTAATTCTTGAAATGAAAAGGAAGCATGAACAGGTACTATTGATAAGGAGACATCTCAATCCTGCTATGGTAGGAAAACACTGAGTCCTTCTGTGGTAGATTGTTTTACTTATTCCCAACAGTCCTTACCTTTTCTTATAAGGGTTTTCACACTCACCATGAAGTGACTTCTATGTGTTTTGTAGGCAGAGCTTTTATCCTTGCTCTTTTGATTTTTGGCTTTGGCTCTGTAACCCAGTTTGAACAATGGAATGTGAATGGATGTGATTTATGTTACAGCTCAGCGGAAGAGTTAATGGGCATTGCTAGGTTCTTTCAGTACCTTTGTTCTTTCCCCTCTGCTTTGAACATGGACTACCCAAAGGGGATTGCTCCTTCAGCCTCAGTGATGAAACAAGGCAACATGTAGATCAGAGATCCAGCAGATGACTTCCGTTTCTAACACATAATAACAGATAAATGTTTGTTTTTGTAAGCTACTGAGATGTTGAGACGGTTTTTCACTGGAGGAAAGCTAAGTAATATAATTCTCATTTTGCAATTTGCAGAAATTTTTGAGCAATTCTTGTTACCTTGTCTCCAGAATTATAGTTCCAGATTTTAAGATTTTTCAAATTCTTTACATTTCTCTTTACTGTATGTTTTCCACAAAGTAGTTGTTTTTATAAATGTTTTGAGAGTTAATGATTTAATGAATAAACAGAAGATTGGCTATCAATTAGACAAACCCTTCAAATATATTAACAAAGTCCCAAGTCCAAAGTATCTCTTATTTCTTGATTAATCTGTAGTTTTTTTTTTTTTTTTTTTTTTTTCCCCCAACAGAATCTCACTCTGTCACCAGGCTGGAGTTCAGTGGCACGATCTTGACTCACTGCAACCTCCGCCTCCTGGGTTCAAGTGATTCTCCTGCCTCAGCCTCCTGAGTAGCTGGGACTATTGGCATACGCCCATCACAGGCAGCTAATTGTGTGTGTGTGTGTGTGTGTGTGTGTGTGTGTATTTTGTTAGTAGAGATGAGGTTTCACCATGTTGGCCAGGATGGTCTTGATCTCTTGACCTCATGATCCTCCCACCTCAGCCTCCCAAAGTGCTGGGATTACAGGCATGAGCCACTGTGCTGAGCCAGTCAGTAGCTTTTGAATTTTTGATTACTGAACCCTCAATTCTAAACTATATATACTTATTGTGGTTTCTTAAAATTGATACTGGGTTATTTAACCATGTAGACCATGTGCTCAATCAATACCTACTAGCAAGTCTAATTAATTTGGAGATGTAAGACTTTAAATATCCAAGTTAATTCTGCTACAGAGTTAAGTCTACACTTATAAAGAAAGACAGGGAAAAATTGTCTCAGTTATTGAATGTTTTATTAAATAACACTGATAGACACATAATACACAAATTGCCAATATTCAAGGAACTATCATGAAATAAAACACATTCTTTACTGGAATATTTTAAGTATACCGGAAAATATAATTGAGAAATACAGGAACCAAATCTCAAATCATACAAAACCCAAATGTGTTATTTCTTTTAAAAAATTTGTTTTGCCGGGCGTGGTGGCTCACACCTGTAATCCCAACACTTTGGGAGGCTGAGGTGGACAAATCATGAGGTCAGGAGTTCAAGACCATCCTGGCCAATATGGTGAAACCCCGACTCTACTAAAAATACAAAAATTAGGCGGGTGTGGTGGCATGCATCTGTAGTCCCAGATACTCAGGAGGCTGAGGCAGGAGAATTGCTTTAACCTGGGAGGCGGAGGTTGCAATTAGCCGAGATCATGCCATTGCACTCCAACCTGGGTGACAGAATGAGACTCTGCCTCAAAAAAAA
>NW_016803894.1:981269-985608 GCF_001698545.2 Rhinopithecus bieti | reverse complement strand
AAAAAAAAAAAAAAAAAAAAAAAAAAAAAAAAAAAAAAAAATTGTTTTATTTTGAATTTGTATGGGTACATAGTGTTTATATTTATGGGGAACATGAGATATTTTGACAGAGGCATAGCATGTGTAATCACATAAAGTTAAATGGGATTCCCATAACCTCAATTATTTATCAGTTCTTTGTCTTACAAACATTCAAATTATACTCTTCTAGTTATTTTTATTTTTTACTCTGTCATCCTGATTGGAGTGTTGTGGTGTGACCTTGGCTCACTGCAACCTCTGCCTCATGGGTTCAAGTGATTCTTCTGCCTCAGCCTCCCGAGTAGCTGGGATTACAGGTGCACACCACCACACCCGGCTAATTTTTGTATTTTTAGTCGAGAAGGGATTTCACCATGTTGGCCAGGCTTATCTCAAATTCCTGACCTCAGGTGATCGGCCCGCCTTGGCCTCCCAAAGTGCTGGGATTATAGGCATTAGCTGCCACGCCTGCCATCTTTTAGTTACTTTTTAATGTGCAATAAATTATTATTGACTGTAATCACTCTGTTGTGCTATCAAACACTATATCATATTCATTCTAACTATATTTTTGCACCTATTAACCATCCCCACTTACGGTACCCCCAACCCCAAGCCCCCACCACCACTCCCAGCACTTCCTTTCTCAGCCTCTGGTAACCATCTTTCTACTCTCTGTCCGCTATGTGCTCAGTTGTTTTAATTATTAGCTCCCATAGATGAATGCGAACATGTGAAGTTTTCTTTTTTTTTTTTTTTCCTGTACCTGGCTTACTTCACTTAACACAATGTCCTTCAGTTCCATTTACATTGTTGCAAATGACATGTTCTCTTATTTTTTAATTGCTAAATAGTACCCCATTGTGTATATGTGGCAAATTTTCTTTATTCATTCATCTGTTCATGGACACTTAGATTGCTTCAAAATCTTAACTATTGTGGATAGTGCTTCAATACACTTGAGAATGCTGATATCTTTTTGATATACTGATTTCTTTTCTTGTCCTTGTGTAACAGAGTTAATAATTTTCATTCTTGACAATCTCTAATAGCAAGTAATTTGGAGTCTCATAAATCAAAATACAATCACATATTATGCAATATCTTTTGTACATAAAGAAGAAACTTCTTCTACCTGTGACCATCACCATAACATTTTCTACCCTAGGACCTAGGGCTGACCTTTCTGATCCCAAGAGTTTTAAAAGAAGAGTGACACAGGGGCATAGTAAGATCAGAACAAACTTTACACATATTCAGAATTCCAGAATGTAAGGGGTAATTTTACTTTTACCTCAAAGATGTACGGACTTATGCATATCTATGAATTTTCTTACTATAAATAAAATGTTTTGTAAAATAGATAAATTCATTTAAAATTACTTTTGACACATTTCTAAAAGGATCTATGTATTTGTATGGCCTTTGATCAATGAGGTCATTGATTAAAAGTGTAACCATGCCTCTATATATGCAAAGACTCTGGTGTTTCTACAAAACAAGCTTGAACTTCTTTTCTTGTCACACTGCTCCTACTTGGAGAGCGGATAACCAGCTTGTACTAGAGGTTTATTCTTCTAATCTTCTAACATGCACAACATATACAAGTTTAACCATACCCAGGATAATCTCATTCTGCTGTGTGTCAACAGAACAACCTGATTTGACTCTTTTCAAGTTACCCATATCCTTCTGTCAGACAAAATTAGAGGTAGCTCCAAGATCTAGGTACATTTTGATTTAGTTTGTTTTACCTTTCTTAATAATGCATTTTAAAGATATTGATTTTCTTCATATACCATATTACCTCTTCTCTTTTTTCCTCAATTCTATTGTACTATTTTTTGGAAAAATACCTCGTGTTTAGCTCATTAATATTTGAAATCTCTAGATAGATATAGGATGGTATAAACAGAACAAAGTAATCACATAAAAAAACTTACAGAAGTTACCTCTGATATGGCTAATAACATTTGAAAACTATACTTAAATTCACTTAATTGGTGACTCATAATAAACTGATGGAATATAATAATAAAAGATGAAGAAGGTAGTTTATTATGTCTTCTGTATAGAGGGTACCCATAAATAATAATATCTAAATTTGGACCGTTAAACTCTGAATAAGAGACAAACCACCATAATCATGACTGTGAAGGACAACATAAAAGTCATCTGTCAGTATTCAGTCATGGAGTGCTGAATCTGATTTCTGAAAATCTTTCTGTTATTTGAGTTCTAGTATCTTAATGAAGCAGCCTACGTCAGGGTGTGGATCCTCAGGTAAAATAAGAATAATTACATTCAAGCTTGAAAAAGACAATTGGGAAAAGTATTGGTTTGTGTTTCTAACCTGCAGGCAGAAACATTGAAATCATTTCTACTTCCACTTTAAGACTTCTACTATTTGCTATTTGGAACTTTACATTAATTCATGTTTAAACATAGTTTTGCAAATGGGAAACTATATATTATAGGCCACATTTCTCCCAGTGCCAACAATATTTAGCTTAGTTACAGATGATACAGGATATGCAATTATAGGCACATCTCATGTTATTGTGCTTTTCTTTGTTGCACTTTGCAGATACTGCATGTTTTTATATATTGAAGGTTTGTAGCAACCCTGCCTCAAGCAAGTCTATTAGCACCATTTTCCAACAGCATGTGATCACTTCATGTCTCTGTGTCACATTTTGGTAATTCCCCCAATATTTACAACACTTTCATTATTATTTTATCTGTCATGGTGATTTGTGATTAGCAATCTTTGATGCTACTGTTATAATTGTTTTGGGGTCACTGTGAAATATATCTGTAGAAGACAGCAAACTTAATAGATAAATGTTCTGTGGGTTCTGACTGCTCCACTGATTTGCCTTTCCTTTAAATCTCTTTATATCCCTGAGTTTCCTTATTCCCTGAGACACAACAATGTTGACATTAGGTCAATCAATAGCCCTACAATGGCCTTTAAATTTTCAGGCAACAGAAAAAGTCACACATCTCTCATTTTCAATAAACAACAACAACAAAAAACTAGTAATTATTAAGCTTAGTGAAGAAGGCATGTCAAAAGCCAAGTAGGCCAAAAGCAAAGTTTATGTCACCAGCAATTAGCCAAGTAGTGAATATGATGGAAACATTCTTATAGGAAATTAAAAATGCTACTCCAGAGGACACATGAATGATAAGAAAGTGAAACAGCCTTATTGCTGATGTGGAGAAAGTATTAGTGGTCTGGACAAAAAATCAAATTAGCCACAACATTCTGTTAAGGGAAAGCCTAATTCAGAGCAAGGCTCTAACTGTCTTCAATTTTATGAAGGCTGAGAGAGGTGAAGTCACACAGAAAAGTTTGAAGCTAGCAGAGGTTAGTTCATGAAGTTTATGAAAAGAAACCATCTTCATAACATAAAGGAGCAAGGTAAATCATCAATGAGGATGTAGAAGCTGCAGCAAGTTATCTAGTAGATGTAGCTAAGATTATTTTGATGAAGGTGGCTGCATTTAAAATATTTTAGATGTTTTTACAATGTAGACATTCAGGTTTCCATTGGAAGAAGATGCCATCTAGGACTTTCATAGCTTGAGAGGAGAAGTCAGTGCCTGGCTCCAAGGCTTTTAAGGACAGGCTGCTTCCTGTTAGAGGCTAACACAGCTGGTAACTATACATTGAAGCAAATGTTCATTTACCATTCTGAAAATCACAGGGCTGTTAAGAATTATGCTATATCTATTCTCCCTGTGACCTGTAAATGAAATGTCAAAGAGTGGATGACAGCACTTCTGTTTACAGCATGGGTACTGAATGTTTTAAGCCCATTGTTGAGACCTAGTACACAGCAAACAAGATTCCTTTCAAATTATTACTACTAATTGACAATGTACCTAGTCACCTAAGAACTATAATGGAAATGAACAGGGCTATTAATGTTTTTATGCCTGCTAACACAACATTCACTCTGTAGCTCATGGATCCAGGAATAATTTTGACTTTCAAGTTTTGTTATTTAAGAAATACATGTAGGCTGGGCGTGATGGCTCATACCTGTAATCCTAGAGCTTTGAGAGGCCGAGGTGGGTGAATCTCTTGAGGTCAGGAGTTTGAGACCAGCCTGGCCAACATGATGAGATCCCATCTCTACTAAAATTACAAAAATTAGCCGGGCATAGTGGTGCATGCCTGTAGTCCCAACTACTCAGGAGGCTGATGCTGAAGAATTGCTTGAACCCAGGAGGCTGAGATTGCAGTGAGCTGAGATCTCATTACTGCATTCCAGCCTGGGGGACAGAGGGAGACTCTTGTCTCAAAAAA
>NW_016803894.1:972372-981035 GCF_001698545.2 Rhinopithecus bieti | reverse complement strand
AAAAAAAAAAAAAAAAAAAAAAAAAAAAAAAAAAAAAAAAAATCGTAAGGCTATAGATGCCATTGATAGTGATTCCTCTGGTAGACATGGAAAAAGTAAATTGAAAACCTTCTGGAAAGGACAAATTATTATAGATGTCACTAAGAACAGTCATGATTCATGGGCAGAGGTAAAAATATCAGCATTAGTAGGAGTTTGGAAGATGTTGATTCCAGCCTCCATGGACGATTTTGAGGGGTTCAAAAGTTCAGGGGAGGAAGTAATTGCAAATAGATTTGAAGCAGCAAAAGAACTAGAAGTGGATCCTGAAGATATGACTGAGTTGTTGCCATCTTGTGATGGCACCAAACATTGTTAAAATGACCAGAAATAAATTAGAATATTACTTAAACTTAGTTGATAAAGCAGCAGCAAAGTTTGAGAAGATTGACTCCAATTTTGAAAGAAGCTCTACTGTGGGTAAAATGTTATCAAACAGCATTACACACTACAGAGAAATTTTTCATGAAAGGAAGTGTCAACTGATGTGGCATACTTCACTGTTGTCTTATTTTAAGAAAGGCCCGCAGCCACCCAAAGTAGCAGCAACCACAGCCCTGATTAAGTTAGCATCCATCAATATCGAGGCAGGAATCTCCACCAGAAAAAGATTCTGACTCACTGAAGACTCAGACGATCATTAGCATTTCTTTTAGCAATAAAGGATTTTTAAATTAAGATATGTACATTTTTAACAATATTACACGTTCAGTATTATACACTGTAGCATAAACATAACTGTCACATTCACTTGAAAACCAAAAAAATTGTCTGATTTGCTTTATTGCAACATTCACTTTATTGCAGTCATCAGGTACCAAACCTGCAATATTGATGTATGCCTGTATTGTGCATTAAGTGCAAAAGCCAGTAAGATGGTAATTATATGATAAAGGTATTGAGCATTTTAAAGACATGTTCTTAATATGAAGTATCACAATAGTTCATTCTTCAAACTTCCCTAGCCATTTTTTGTTCATGTTATCTCACTTTTGTTTTTTGTTTTTTTTCAAAAAGGAAATCAGAAGGTGAGAATTAATATATTAAAACAATGTGATACCAAATATGAGATACTGCTTGTGACTAGGGAAACACTGCTCCTTTTAAAGCCTCAACATTAGGGCAAATTTTTTTGAATTTATGCTTCTTAATAAATTTCACTGGAGCTATTCTAAGATGTAAATATTAGTGAAACTTTAACATTTTAGGACAAATAGTTCAATCATGTTTTTTAGGACAACCTATAGCCACTTTTGTGCTACAGTTTCAAAGTTGAGTAATTACAACAGAAGACATCTGGCTTGCAAAGCCTGGAATATTTACTGTGTTGCTCTGTATAGAAAAAAGTTGCTAATCCCCATTATACTTTATTTGTTTCTTATTGAAGGTGAGAGGGACAAGATTAAAATATATAAAGTGAAGAAAAGGAATATAGTCTGAATATTTATTTTATTACATTACAGGGAATTGTTGCCATCTTGAGGGGCAACCATTAGTTAACAAGCAGAGTGATGCATAAAGTGTTTTCATTTTTATAAACCACAAAGAAGACAAATGTCTTTGATGGATCTCAGCATTAGACTCAATTTTAAAATCCTAACACTGCTGTTGGAAGATTGTGGTGAAGGGCTGTGAGCAAACCTGCAGTTTTGTTAAAGAACCAACTTTGGCTCCCAGTGGGTAATCTATTCCTGTTCCAATTGCTGTAGTTGAAGTAATTTTTTTTGTGTGTGTGAATGCTTCCAACTGCTATATAATGGATGTTTGCCCTAAATATTGCTGGTTAATTTAATCTTCTTTTGTGGAGTAGGATTCCAATGAGTCATTGTAAATGAATATTAAAGTGGATCTTTACTGAAGGGTAGAAAACTTAACACCTAGATCTACAAAGTCTTTGTAGTTTGGCTGAGTGAAGCCATGGTTGACATAAATGTATTGCACATAAATAAGTTTACATTTTGGAAAACTGTTAAAGTAACTGGGAAAACAATTCCAGTATTTAAAGAAACACACTGATAAATAAGTGTTTCCATTATTTATTATTATTTATGAGATTAAAATGCAACATGCAAAATAAAGTTAGATTTTTCAAAAGCATTTCTGGAGTGATTTGAAATAGTCAAAATCTTTTTTAAAAAATAAATGCTGTTAGGATAACAGAATGTCATTTAGGATAAGATACAATTAGATATATCACTCACATTATGTGCAAGAATAATGTAAAAATTATTTTGAGAGAATTAAACGTAAACAATGAAACTTTTAAGTTCTGGATGAACATAGGGTATATTTTATATAATATGAGTATATAGAAATGCTTTGTGAATTGACTCAATATTCAGATGCAACAAAATTACAGATTGTTAAATTTCACTGACAGACACAAAAACTTTGCATGACAAAGTGCACCCTAGGCAAAGTCAAAGGACAAATAAAAATTTAGAGAAAATATTTACGGAAGATACAAATAGACAATAGACTGTTAAATAGCTGAAAAGAGATTCAACTTTATGAGAAAAATGGAAAAGCAAAACTACACTGAGATACCTATGATATTGACAAAATCTCAAAAATTTGAAAATACACTGTTGGCAAGGCTGTGGGAAACAGTCAGTCTCATGCATTGCATCTGGGAATGAAAAGTAGTGAAACCCTGTGGAAGAGAACTTGGCAATCTATAAGAAAAACTATCTGTGCATTTATCTTTCAATCCAGGAACTGCACTTTCAGGAATATATGCTGGAGATACAGGCCCAATAGTACAAAAATACAAGGTTATTCATTGAAAAATGATTTATAGTTATAAAATATTGGACATTATGAAAATATCCAAACTTAATTGAATAAACTATGGTAAACACATACAATGGAGCATTAGCATCTGTAAAAAGAATGAGGAAGATATTTATGAAAGGTGTGGGGTGGTTTTCCAGAAGATGATAAGTGAAAAAAGCAAAGTGCAAAAAAGAACATGTAGTATGTTGGCTTTTGAGTAACAAAGAAGAGGAAATAACAATATGCATCTACCTACTTATTGAATAAAAAGAAACACAGAAAAGCTAAGCTGGTACACATGGATGGGAGTATGAAGCAGGAGGAATAGGGGAGCTCGTGATACTTCTCTGAGTATGGCTTTCTGCGTTGTTTTGACTTTTAGATGGAGGTTAATGTCTATATATTTAAAATATTTAAAGAGATAGGAAGTAAACAAAAAGCTAAAACTGAAAGCAAATATAAACCAATGAACACAATTGTTTTCAAATGAATAGCATTAGCAAGCTGAAAGGGGAAATAGAAAAAGGGGGAAAAAAACCTTAATTCTTGTGACTTTGGATTTCACTGCCTGCCCCTTTGTTCCCATAAGGTAAGGGAAAAGTGGACAAAAAACTTCTAGGAGTAGTTTTCTTATTTTGGTGGTATTGGTGAAACAATTCTGAAATTCTATGTTTATTTTTGAAATAAGGGAGATACAAATATAGAATTTAGGAAGGCAAGGGAAAACCCCATGAGATAGATTAGAGTTAATGTTATCAGTAAGAAGTCATGATTTCTGATGCATATGTGTATGTTTGTTTTTACATGTATATAAATATGTGTATCTGTATGTATACACATACACACATATATGTACACACACAAACACACAAATGCATGCATATATGCTTCTAGGCCCTCTTAGTAAACAGATATTCAAGCTCTGACACCCAAGAATAAAGAGCACTTTTAATGCCCTGAATTTTTTTTTTTTTTTTTTTTAATACCATTCCCCAGTGAAAGGACCCAGGACTCCTCCAAGAAATGGCTAATTACAGGACTGGGGCAACAACAGTCCAAGATAAGCCTGAAGAAACTTTTGATGTCAGATAATAAAGTTTAAAAAATTATAGGAGTTTATGAAATGGTCACAGGAGACATGTTGAAGGAGCTCTCACTGTAAAATCTGAGATAATCTAATCTCCAAACAATTAAGAATAGCAATGAATAATAAATTGTTAAACAACAGAATTCATGAGTCTATATTAGTATTAAAGAGATGGCAAATAGATAAATAATTGAATAAAAATGTAACTGTGGAAGAAGAAAGGGCTTTCCCTTACAGTAGAATATCAATTGATAAATGTGTAGATGGTACTAGAGTTGGAAAATCATCACTTTGCAACCACCATAATAAAGGTTAGTCAAGAGTAAGGATCATCAATGGATGATAAGTCTATAGGAAATTATGATGTGGAGCATGGCTTAAAGTGTCCTCCTACAGATTGCCAATAAGTTGGAAAAGAAAAAATAGTAACTCTAGACTGGGGAAACTGGACAGCACTTTAACGAGGTGATTGATAATGAAAGCAAGTGAACTTTGTTTCTGCATGTGACAGCCTGCAAAGCATACAGCGTCTCTTATGTATTAGCCTTCCCACATATATACATGTTTATATAACCCGCATTTGATCATAAGCAAATACCAGACAAACTCAAAATGTGAAATATTATATTAAGGAAACAAAAAAGATGCATAAACCCCCATATTCTTCAAAATGTCAATATCATGATAGAAAAGAATGGATGAGGAAATGTTCCAGATTTATGGGGACTAAAAGACAAGGCAAAAAAATGCAATATATAATCCTCGACTGGATCCTTTACAGGAGGAAAAACAACAGTGTTATAAGGAACAAAATTAAGATCATTCATAAAATGTGAATATTGTTGATAGATTAAATGAAAATATTATAGTAATGTTAAATTTTCTGAAGTTGATAATGAAATTGTGATTCTGCAAGAGGATGCCCTTGTTTACAAATATATACCAAAACATTTACTATTTAGGGATAAAATATATATATAGACATAAAAACAAACATACTTTTATAAAGAAAGAGACAAATGATGCAAATAGGGCAAATATTAACAATGGGTGAATCTTGGTAAGACTACATATTTTCCTTATTTTGCAACTTTTCTGAAAGCTTGAAGTGATTTTCAGCTATAATATTTTAAAATTAGATCTCTGTTATTTTGTCCCTGAAATGCAAGTAAGGAGACAATTTAACTGTAAAATACTTAGGACACTGGGAAAAATGGTTTGATCATCATTTAGGTATGAACATTAAGAAGATATATCAAAATCTATGAAATATTGTACTTTAGCTTATGTAGGAAGCCATGTATATTAAATGCTCCTAAATGTTTAAATATATAACTATTTTTGTGAGTAAGATTTCCTTGAGGCTTTGGTCTCAGTTTTCTTATCTACAAGATGGGACTACTAGGGCCTCTGTACCTTTCTGTGTATTATAAGGCAATGTATGATTTAGTAACTTATAGATTAAGGGTAACAAGAAGATAACTAAGTGATAAAAAAGAATAAGACAGGTAAGAGAGATAAGAACAGTCTGTGAATGTTCAGAGGTGGAAGTGATTGCATCTAGATGGGAAAACAGTTAAAAGTTCTTGAAGGATCATTTAAGTTAAACTTTAAAGACAGGTAATTCTTTCATAGCTTTTCTACATTTTGCGCATTGTTTTCTATAGGACTTTAGACTATTATTCATGAAATCTAGAAAAAAATGTTACTTGCAGTATTGGCAGCAATTGTAATAAAGTAATAATTTTTCATTTTAATGTAACAGTTCACCATATCAAAATAAACAATATGTATTCTTAACTAGAGAAAAATATTACTGTCGATCAGTTGATAATGAAATGGTGAAAACTGGTCTTGAATTGCTGACCTCAAGTGATCCACTTGCCTCAGCCTCCCAAAGTGCTGAGATTACAGGCATGAATCACCACGCCTGGCTTGATATGTTTCATTTTGAACACTGGTATTAAAGCACTAGGAAAACCTACCATAACCTCTTATCAGAGATCCCTTTGTTCAAAATTTTTCTTGTCTTTAATTTTATAAATATGTCAATAGGTATATAAATATATACACACCAAAATGGGATAATCAAATTATAACTATATAATAGATGTTTTAATAATTGTACCACTATCTGAGTGAACATGACTTTCAATTCATATGGGCAAAGACCAAGGAACACAATTGCTGGATCATAGGGAAAGTATATGTTTGGTTTGTAAGAAATTGCAAAACTCTTCCAAAATGGCTATATCATTTTACATTCCCATCACCAATGATTGAGAGTTCCTGTTGTTCCAAATCTTTGCCAACATTTAGTGTTGTCAGTGATTTCGATTTTGGCCATTCTAATAGGTGTGTAGTGGTATCTGGTTGTCTTAATGTGCATTTCCTGATGACACATGATGTGGAGCATCTTTTCATATGCTTATTTTCCATCTGTGTATCTTTTTTGGTGAGGTGTATGTTAAGGTCTTTGGTCCGTGACTTAATTAGGTTATTTTCTTATTGTTAAATTTTAAGTATTATTTACATATTTTGAATAATAATCTTCTATCAGATATGTCTTTTACAAATACTTTCTCACAGTTTGTGGCTTAGCTTTCAATTCTGTTAACATTGTCTTTTGCAGGGCAGAGGTTCTGAATTTTAATAAAATCTGATGTATCTATTGGTGTTGTATCTAAAAATTTAGCATTATACCTAAGGTTTTCTAGGTTTTCTCTTCTGTCATCTTCTAGGAAACTTATAGTTTTAAAGTTTACATTTGGATCTATGATCTATTTTGAGTTAATTTTTGTGAAGAGTGTAAGATCAGTGTCTAGATCGGTTTTTTTTGTTTTGTTTTGTTTTGCATGTAGTTGTCCAGTTTTCCAGCACCATTTCTTGAAAAGACTGTCTTTGTTCCATTGTATTGCCACAGCTCCTTTGTCAAAAATCAGTTGACTATATGTATGTGGGTCTATTTCTGGGTTCTCTTTCCCATCCCATTTACCTATTTGCTTATTCATTTGCCAATGTCAATCATTATCTCTGATTACTGTAGCTTTATAATAGGTCTCAAAGTTAGGTAGTATCCGTCTTCTAACTGCGTTTTTTCCCTTCAATATTGAGTTGGTTATTCTGGGTCTTTTGTTTCTCCATATAAACTTTAGAATCAGTTTGTCAATATTGACAAAACAACTTTCTGAGATTTCGATAGGGATTGTGTTGAATCTGTAGTTCAAGTTAAGAATTGACATCTTGACAATATTGCGCCTTTCTATTTAGGAACAGAGAATATCTGTTTATTTATTTAGTTTCTCTTTGATATATTTCTCAAAGTTTATAGTTTGCCTCACGTAAATCTTGTTAGACATATTTTATTAGATTTTTACTAAGTATTTTATTTTGGGGGTGCTAATATAAATGGTTATTTGGTTTTAATTTCAAATGCCACTTGTTAATTGCTGTGTATAGGAAAGCAGATGATTTTGTATATTAACTTGATTTCCTGCACATTGCTATAATCTCTAGTTCTAGAAATTTTTTGTAGATTATTTGGGATTTTGTGAACATACAATCATATATCTTCATATATCTGTGACAGAGACAATTTTATTTCTTCCTTCCTAACCTATGTATCTATTATTTCCTTTCCAGTGGTGAAAAGGGACATCCTTGCCTTGTTTCTGATCTTACTGAGAAAATTTTGAGTTTCTAAGCATTAAGCCTGATGTTAGCTGTAGGTTTCTTGTAGATTTTTAAAAAACTTAATTTGAGGAAGTTTTCTATTGCTTGTTTGATAAGAGTTTTTTGTTTGTTTGTTTGTTTGTTTTTTTTTAATCATGGTTGGCTATTGGATATTGTCAAATGCTTTTTCTGGATCTATTTATATAGTCTACAATCATATGATTTTTCTTCTTTAGCCTGTTGATGTGATGGGTGATAATAATCTGTTTTCAAATGTTGAACCTGGGGTAAATCACACCTGATCATGTTGTGTTATACTTCTTTTCATATATTGTGGGATTTTATTTGCTAATTAATTTAAAGAGTTTTGTGTATGTGTTCATGAAAGATATCAATCTGCGGTTTTAGTTTTTTAAATGCATTTGTCTGATTTTGGTATTAGGGTAAAATGCTGATCTCCTGGAATGAATCAGGCAGTATTCTGTATACTTTTATCTTCTGAATAATAGTGTAGAGAATTTACATAATTTTCTTCTTAGATGTTTGGCAGAATTCACCAGTGAACCCATCTGGGCACTGTGGCTTCTGTTTTGGAAGGTTATTGGTTACTGATTCAACTTCTTTGATAAATGTAGGCCTAGTCAGATTGCTTATTTTTTCTTGAGTGAGTTTTGGCAGATTATGTTCTCCAAGGAGTTAGTTCATTTTATTTAGCTTATCAAATATGTGGGCCTAGAGTTGTTCATATTTATTATCCCTTTAGTTTCCGTGAGGTCTGTAATTATATCCCCTCTCTCACTTCTGATTTTGGTAATTTTTGCCTTCTGTCTTTTTCTTAATTAGCTTAGCTAGAGGCTTATTGATATTATTGATCTTTTCAAGGATCATCTTTTGCCTGTTGATTTTCTCTATTTCCTGTTTTAAGTTTATTTCTACTCTAATTTTCATTTTTTTTAATTATGCTTAATTAGGATTTAATTTATTAAGGTGAAAGTTTAGATGGTTGATTTTAGATTGTTCTTCTTTTCTTTTATTTATTTATTTATTTGTTTATTTATTTATTTATTTATTTGAGACAGAGTTTTGTTCT
>NW_016803894.1:965671-967331 GCF_001698545.2 Rhinopithecus bieti | reverse complement strand
TGAGGGAGGCTCCGTGGGCGTGGGACCCTCCCGGCCAGGTGTGGGATATATTCTCCTGGTGTGCCTGTTTGCTTAAACCCCAGTAGTGGGGGGGGAGTTACCCGATTTTCCAGGTGTTGTGTGTCTCAGTTTCCCTGGCTAGGAAAAGGGATTCCCTTCCCCCTTGCGCTTCCCAGGTGAGGCGATGCCAGCTGCAGCAGCTGACCAGCACCGATTGTCCGGCACTCCCCAGTGAGATGACCCCAGTACCTCAGTTGAAAATGCAGAAATCAGCGGTCTTCTGTGTCGCTCGCACTGGGAGTTGGAGACTGGAGCTGTTCCTATTCGGCCATCTTGCTCCACCCCTCTTCTTTTCTAATATATGAGTTATATGTGCTATAAATTCTCCTCTAACCACTGCTTCACTGCATTCCACAAAATTTAATAAATTATATTTCACTCTCATCTAGTTAAAATATTTTTAAATTTCTCCAGATATTTCACCTATCTGCTATTTTTACTTTTTATTGAGACAGCATCTCGCTCGGTCACCCAGGCTGGAATGCAGTGGTGTGATCATGGCTCACTGCAGCCTCGAACTCCTGGGTTCAAGTGATCCTTGAACCTCAGTCATTGGGACAGTTGGGACTACAGGCAAGTGCCACTATGCCCTGCTATTTATTTATTTTTTTGTACAGACTGTATGTCCCTGTGTTGCCCAGGCTGGTCTTGAACTCCTGGGCTCAATTGGTCTACCCACCATGTCCTTCCAAAATGCTGAGATTATAGGTATGAGCCACCATGCTCAGCCCCATCCATTTGTTACTTAGAGATATGTTATATAATCTCTAGAATTTTGGGATTTACCAGCAGTCTGTTGCTAATCTCTTGTTTAGTTCCATCACATCTGAAAGCAGATATTGTATAATGCATATTCTTTTAAATTTGTTAAGTTGTGTTTGTTGGCCCAGAATTTGGTCTGTTTTAGAGAATGTTCTATGTGAGGCTGAGAAGAATGTGTATTCTCCTTTTTTTGGCAGTGATAATTTTCATTAAATGCTTTTCAATTTAGTTTTTCAACTTCTACTGATTGTAGGAACTTCAAAATTTGAAAAAGTATTATAAATGTTTACGCACATGTGTACATATACACATACAATACATATATACACACATTTATAGACATATTATTCATATGTTCCCATCAATATAGCAGTTGTACTCTATTTGTAGTATCTGAAATAGACACTGTCACATCATAGTATTGAGTTTATTAAATACAATCTGACTATGCTAGGAATAAACTAACTTTTCAAAATTGTGCATTATTTTACATCTCAGGATAAAAGTATTTTAAAAATTGATATCTCATAAAATATATCTCTTGAAAAATATAAGGTTAGAACTGAAAATAGCAGGATATTTCTCTTTACGCATTTTTTTCTCTCTGAGACAAAGCAAAAAAGTAGCAGCCAAATAATAAAACTCTTATATTTTCTGGTGTAGAGATACCAAAACTAGTTAGCAATATGAAACCTACACATGCACATATACACATACACCCTATAGAAATAAATGTATTTTCTTTTGTGATTTTTTTCCTATTTGAACTAAAAAATAAGGAGTAACTTCAAATTTATTAAATCTTTTTTTTTTTTTTTTTTTTTTTTTTTTTTTTTTT
>NW_016803894.1:953246-965277 GCF_001698545.2 Rhinopithecus bieti | reverse complement strand
TTTGAGACAGAGTCTTGCTCTGTCGCCCAGGCTGGGGTGCAGTGGGCAGATCTCAGCTCACTGGAAGCTCCGCCTCCCGGGTCTACGCCATTCTCCTGCCTCAGCCTCCCCAGTAGCTGGGACTACAGACGCCCGCCACTTCGCCTGGCTAGTTTTTTGTATTTTTTAGTAGAGACGGGGTTTCACCGTGTTAGCCAGGATGGTCTCGATCTCCTGACCTCGTGATCCGCCCGTCTCGGCCTCCCAAAATGCTGGGATTACAGGCTTGAGCCACCGCGCCTGGCCTTATTAAATCTTGTAATTTCATAAAGACTGTATAATCCAGCTAAAGATGAAATTTCTTGGGATAATATAAGCAGTTCCTATATCTGTATGTAGCAGTGATGTTTCCAATAATAATTGTATACTCGTTTTGGGTTTTTCTTTAGAGTCATATGTATTAGCTCATTTTAACAGTTACTATGTGTAAAACATGCAAGTTTTTTGAATAGTAGTTAAAATTTGGAAATTTTGAAATGATGCGTTTATATTTAGATATTTAGTCATGTGTATGGATGTGGAAAATGGCAATGATCTGGTAAGTTTTGATTTATTCCAAAGGTCACCATGGTATAATGGGGATTTTGCACATTTTTCTGATCTACTTCAAGGCAGAATTTGAATAGACAAGTGATTCTCAAACTTAAGAGGGCCTGAGAATCACTTGAAGGGCTAGTATAAAGTGATAAAGCGATTGCTAGGCCCCACCCCTCGAGTTTTTGATAAAACAAGTCAGATATAGGGCTGAGGTTGTGTATTTATAACAAGTTCTCGGGTATAGCTGATGCTGGTAGTTTGGAATCACACCTTGCAAACCATTGCAGTAATAGAAAATGGACAATTTTCTAATAAAATGAGCGCATAATTATTTCTACTCAGCAAATCTGAATCATGAATAGGATGGACAGCCTTTCAGATCCACGCTAAAAGAAATTAACTATTCTGTCTCGGTGCTAATATTATTGGTATTATAAATATGCAGTAAATAACACATAATGGAGACATATTTATTCTACTAGATCTCTCTAGGATCTTAAGTCTTGTTAAATAACTGATACAAGTTAGAAAAGAATATGCCAAATAGTTGGATTCTTTTCCTGAACAAAAAAGAGCATTTTTTGAACCATGAATGAAATTTAAGGAATCTAAGTAAAAATTGAAATCTATATTGAGTGCCTCTGCTGAACTAAAATGGGTATTTTAATATAAGTGCCCATGATGGGATATTTAGATGAAAATCTGTATTTTTGTAGTATTATATTTTGCAATGAAATCCTCTTTTATGAACCTGAATTCAGAAAACTCTCATTTAAGAGTAACCTGAAGACAAATGGATATTCGTTGTCAATCTTAAGATATATTAGATAAAGTTAATTTGTGTTGGTAAAATTTTAAGTGAGTGTGCTCTTGTAAACACCTGAGTGCTATTCAGCTTAATTGGGTTATAGCTCATGCTGATTGTGTTTTTCCCCTGCTGTATCTAATTTCTTTTTTTCAATATTTTATTGTTTGGTTTGATTTTGAAGGTGTATGGAAATTAAAGAACTCTAATTTTTTAAGAGCCCTAAAGGGAAGTATGCTTTTGTGTTAGTCATTCTTGTGAACACCTGTGCACTGTTGAATTTAATTGGGTTACAGCTGGTGCTGAGAGAGTCAACTAAATGAGGGTTTATAGACTGACTAGAAACTTGACATTGCATGTCATTGTTTCTTCCCTCCTATTACTTTTCTTTCTATACATTTACAAAATGCTTGGATGTGAAAGATTTTGAAGGTAAATTGAATGAACTTATGATCGGTGATACTTGGTGGTGATTACTTCAGAAAAAGTGTACTTCCATTATACGTTTGTGCAGTACCTCAGAATAAGGTGATCCTAACCTCAGAAGCTAGCTGGCCTACTTGTTGCCAGTAATTCAGGAACACAATATAATACTGTAGTTAGATTTTCAGAGACTGATTATTCAATCATATGAGGGTTTTCAGAGGAAAAACAATGCATTGAAATTGAAAAGGTAGTAAAAATTTAAATATTATAGAAACGATAGATAACAAAGTAAGTGAGGGTAGAATCTGTCTGTTGAGAGGTAATTATTTTTAAATATCTCAATATCATCATTACAGTAAGTTTCTCGGTATGGCCAATAACAATAATTAAATAATTTCAAATAATTTGTTTAAAAAGTAAACAGAACAATTTGGCAACTTTAGAAAATTTAAGATGGTTCTGTATTTTTCTCTTGAACCAATATCATAGACTATTAATTAGTTCAGCAGATAAAATTGAATACACAAAGGGCATTTGGGAGCTAGGAGTAGGTGGCAATAGAGTAATACTCAATGGAACTAAATATTAGAATCTTCAACTAGATCACATTTTAGAAAACTATATTCCTTTTATTTCAAAGAACTTTGAAAATGTAATAGCATTGAATGTTTGTTTTAATATATTTTACATGACAGAAGGCAAAATTAAAACACCAGCAAAATTAATGAAGAACAAAACAGCAGTTAAAGTATTCACTTAGTAAAGTCATTTCTAACATATAAACACAAAAGCATCTAGATTTATTGCTATGCTACTTTAAATGTATAATAGAGAAAAAGAATTTGCTATGCCACTGCTTTTTTCCTTTGAAATTTAAACTCTGATGAGTGACATGTATTTTTTCACATCCTCTGTGATAAATTAAGAAAGCTATATGTTGAGATAAATAAAATGTCTTTAAATTCAATAGAGCTATTAAAAATAGGCATTATAATAGAATTAATGCAGGTATAGTACTAATGTATCTTTCCTAATATTCTTGATCTTGTGATTAAGCCAGCATTTTCCCATTTTTGAAAGATAAAACTTTCAAAATAATATGGATCATGCATTTTGATCAAATTATTCAACCTGGTTTTCTTTGTGCACTTGTCTGATCAGTAGAGCTTTAGGAAGACAGCTTGCTCCCAGGAACTCTCCACAAGACTGAGCGTCTAACTGTGCTGGTCAGTTACAGGAGCAAAATGTTCCTTTGAACCTATATAGATTCAATGGCAAACATGCTGGAGGTCTCACTTTGTAATACACCATCACTCGTGCTCAAATAGGGATGTGACTATATTAAATGAGTGCAGCCATCATGTGAGGGCAGATTCAGGGGACTTGTTAGTTGCTGGTAAAGAAGGAGTATAAGTTCTACTTTCCAAATGCAGCCCAATGGAGCATGCAGAGCTGCTATCCCAGCAAAGTAGCTTATCTTGGAAATGAGATGGATTTGTGGAATGAGGTGTGTCTGAGGAGATCTGATCACAGTGGGGTCAACTGAAGGATTTGGGGAGCCCACAGGATGAATTATATACAATAAGGGGGACCACTTAATTTGTCCTATATCACTGAAATTAGAAAGTTTATCGAGGTTTCTAGGACAAAAAGTGAAAATAGGGTGTTTTTTATGTCACAGGAATCCTATTAATTTTACGTTCATGAAGAGATGCTGGATGCTTTAAGGAATGACAGGTAAGTAATGGGTAAATGAAAGAGAAAAAAAAATTCCCTGCTTGACTGGTTACTCTTTTCTAGAAGTAAGTAACCTCGTTTTATGGGGCTCAAGACTCTGCCTCAAGTTGCTACTTTTGTAAAACACAACTCACCTTACTCCAACTTCATAGAAACTAAGCTTCTGCAAATGTCATAAACAGCTATTGAATGTAGTCAGTTAATTTTGCACAGAATAAAACATGAAGAACATATGTTTGCTTGGCTCCTGCCATGATGCCTGCTCCTGCTTCTTCCTGCTCCCCATATCTGTGTATTCATCTCTAGAGTAATTCAGCCTTTGAACCTGAGACCTAGCACTTGAAATAAACATAAGTTATTTGCAAAACAAGCTGCATTTCAACACATTGCCTAAGGCAACCAACTGGGTCCTGTGAACTTTATGCAGGTATTATTGACCTGTTTTCTCTGTTACTCCAGACTAACTGTTTATTATATGGAGATAACCATTATGCAAGCAAATGTAGTTCTTAAATATATTTATGAAATGAAGAAAATGTTCAGATAAGTGGTAATAATTGTAGTTTAGCTGTAGGTTAATTTCTGAAATTACTTAATAGGAAATTTTTAATTCTAATGATGATATCTCAAATGTTCAACTTCAGACTCTAGAACTTAGTAAGCTATTACTTATGTATTTATGAAATTTGCTGTGATAGTAACATTTTAAATGCAAAGGTACATTTAATTGAACTTCCTATTTTGGCAACTTGTACTAGAATGTACCTACATTTTCAGTAAGCTGGTCAAATTAGGAGAGCATCTGTCTTAGCAATGTATTATTCATCTCTAAACAATAACGATGCAGGCAGTTGTATTGTCATAATTGAAGTTACCTAGCCATATGTTATACACCCTGAAGACACACAGCCACATAAAAATTTTAAGTGATCATTTACTGATTCTGATATTTTAGTTGAGAAGATAAGCATTTTCAAGTTCACCAAGGGAAATAAAAATATTACAGAGATTTTCCTTTGGTACCTAATCATTAAATTCAATAACTCATAAATCAAAAATGTTTATAGCTCATTATGAGTCAAGAATTGTGGTAAATGAGCAGCTGTGGAGACAAGTTAAAACCTGGTGAGGTAGAAGCCATCTTTCCCAACACTTATAGGAATTGAAAAGGACCATTGGCACTCAACCTGGAAGCCCCACAAACACCTCAAACTCCAAAGCCCAACTGTACAATCACAATTCTGCCTGCCAAGCAACCAAGATAGAGAGAAGCATCTTTGATATCTGTCTCTGTATTGTTTATCCTCTGTGTTAAAATCTGTCCACCAGCACTATCATTTCAAATTGCTAAATATTTCTTGACATTACTCTCTTCTTTACATTTTGTCATTGATTTCTTCTTAGGTCCTTATTAAATGATTTATTTCTGCATTTAAGAACTTCTACACTGAGTACTACTATGTATCAATTCTGTGCTAGTTACATGATGAAAATAGAGAACATGGTCTTAGGGAGCTTCTTTTCGGTGGTGTGGGTGAGACAGATACAAGAAACAAATAATTTTGTATAGGGATACATTCCATAATAAATGAATTACATAAGAAGATGTGCCTAACATAGCCTTTACGCTGAACCTTTCATCCTTTATTCTTCAAGTATTTTATGTCTGACTCACATGCCAATTTCTCTGAGACCTTCTATTATTCCTATGCCTGGGCAACCCATGCATTCTTCATGTTTTTGTAGATTTTCTACATTTCATTTTCTTAACAATGTACACAGCAGCACTGGATTAATTATATACTTATTTGTCTAGTTATCTAGTTATTCACTGTCAAGCCATAAGTTTTTAAAGAACAGGTATCATGATTATTTATTGAATTCCTAGGTGATGAGAAAACATTGTGTGAGATAGTGCAAACTCTCCCTGGGTATTGGATGGAAGGCTTCACTGAGGAAGTTGAACTTGAGTTGACTTTTAATATAAATTAAATTAGAAATAAATTATTAAAGGAAATTAAATTTTTAATAGAATGAGACACTTTCCAGACAGAAAGAATTTCAGTGGCAATGTGAAAGCCAATGTGATGGTGTGAAATAACAGAATAATATGAAGTGATCCAAGAGCTCTCAGTAGTTTGGTGTGGCTGGGGCATACTGTTTTGGGAAGGAGATACCAGAAATTAGGATGGGCATATGTAGAGAGGCTAGAAATGGAAGCACCTTGTACATATAATCATTATATGTTGACATCTCAGAAGTAGACTCTATTTTTCATATTACCTAGGTCGCAATGAGTAATTAATTTTTTAAAACTTTTTGGGCCTCATACTCCTCATCTGTAAAATCGTGATTATAATAGTTACTTTGAGGATCAAATGTATGTCTATAAATGCTTAGAAAAATGTGTGGTCCATGGTAAACATTCAATATAAGCTGGCTGGTTTTACTGTCATTATGCCTTTTGTCCTTATTAATTATGAAATATTTGAGAGCCATGAGATAATCTTAAAGCAATTAAGTAACATCATAATTACATTTTACAAGGGAAACTGTGTTATATAGGGAGAGGAAGGACTGAAAATGAAAACTGAATTAAAAAAGATAATTTAAGAGGCTTTTATGACAGATTGTTTGCTTAAACAGCATTGTTTAAATATTACATTTAAAATATTTTAAATTAAAAGTTAAATAGTTTTAAGCTATGAAAAGTATCCAGAAGCAATGGTGATGGTTACTTATTTAAAAGATAATAAAAAATATATGAGACAAAGGCACAGGATTAATTCATTAACATACAAAGTAACTTTTATTATTGGGATGTTCATATTCATTAATAAGAGAGCATGGTGTAGGGGAAGTTAAATGCTTTAATTAAAAAATTGAGATATTTAGAGATACCTGGCAGACAATTATGTGATATGATAGCAGTGCTAAATGAAGTTCTGGTCTCTAAAGAGAGGAATCGGCAACAGAAAGTAAATGAGCACACTATATCCTTCATCAAGCCTATTTTACCACCAAGAAAAAAAAAAGTCAGCTGATCTAAACTATGCTTAGGTGCTTAAGGACAGAAGAGTTTATATACATTTTGATGCAAGTTTTTTAGCTCAGAGTACATCAGAATTATTCTCGGACCAGTGTGCAGACCAGTGTTTGAGGAGCACTAGTCCAGAACGTAAGAGAATGAAGAGAATTCTGAATTAGAAATATCGAGTTAGGACTATACACTAGTAATAGACAAAATTATTGGAATGTAGGAAAACATTAAAAGAAATCATGAGATGTGTAAAAAAGTTAAACCACTTAATTTTAAAAGTGGGCAGAGAGGAACACTGATGGAATTAGACCATGAGCAATAAGAGCATGGCACATTGACAAGAGGATAGGCAGTAATTTTCAAAGGGAGGAAGGTTCCCTAAGGGAATTATCATGCAAGACATAATAATTAACTTACTCTTTCAGAAAATGCTGGATATTTATAAATTCACTCTAGTCTTGACTTTTTCCCTATCAGATAGCTAAGATACTAGATCCATTGTTTAAAAATGGCTATATAACTTAAGATTTCTTTTAATGTTTTCCTACATTCCAATAATTTTGTCTATTACTAGTGTATAGTCCTAACTCGATATTTCTAATTCAGAATTCTCTTCATTCTCTTACGTTCTGGACTAGTGCTCCTCAAACACTGGTCTGCACACTGGTCCGAGAATAATTCTGATGTACTCTGAGCTAAAAAACTTGCATCAAAATGTATATAAACTCTTCTGTCCTTAAGCACCTAAGCATAGTTTAGACAAAAAAGTTTATCTGTTTTATGTGCCAAGTTGCCCTAATGGAGGGAAAAACATTATAGAAGTAGGAGGAAATTTTAAAATGTTCATAATTGTAATTTATGCCTATAAAACACTTCAATTTTTATCCCTGTATTTTACGCCTGTCTTCAGAGGGGTAAACAGTTCCTCTAACCACTGAGCAGGGATTCTGAAGACACTTTCATATAGCTGCTGCTGTTTCTTAGCTTCCTGCTCCCAGGGTTTTAGTTTTAGCTTGCTTTGACCTACTAAGTCAGTTCACATGTACCCATCAGCTTTCAGGCCCAAGATTTTTTTAACATCTCTTTGTTGTGTTTCTTCTCCAATTCTCTCTTCCTTTGTAGCCTTAGTTTTATTTTTTCCTGTTGTTCTGAAGGATTTGGGGAAAGTGCAAATAGAAACTTGCACTAACACTACCCACTCCCCTGGGAATCCAAAGCTG
This sequence comes from Rhinopithecus bieti, assembly GCF_001698545.2. NCBI lineage: Eukaryota > Metazoa > Chordata > Mammalia > Primates > Cercopithecidae > Rhinopithecus > Rhinopithecus bieti. Next base: position 957,473 of record NW_016803894.1, on the reverse strand, counting down.
TAATATGTGAGGTAAATATACAGTTACGCTGAAATAACAATCCTATCTTTTTTTAGTGATTCATTTACTTTTCCTCTTAACGTTTTGTGTTCTAAAGCATATTTTCATCATTTTCCTATTTTTATTAATTATATAGGTGGAATTCATGTAGAATAGTTCTGAAGTCTATATCATTTCCATTCTCCTCTCAGTCTGATTCTAATTGATGTGACTGGAGCACAACAAATTATTGCCTTGATCAAATCACTGATTTAAGTCACTCCCTCTCTCTTACATCATGCTAGGGCTATAATTTCTGTTTCACTAAGACTCAAATGTGCAATTGCTATCACTTCTTGCCTATGCAATTTGTTTTGTCTTTTTAAAAACTAGATCTCTTACATATAGAACTTACTTTCTTGCTTGGTTTTTCAGATTTAATAAATGCATCTATCAGCTTTTCCTTAAACCTTTTATTCCATTATATAAATCATTTTGTTGATCTCACTAATTTCTATATCTCTACCTTTAAAAAGTAAATAGTATTAAGCGCTGAAGTTAAGTAGTACTAAGAAGGGCTCAGATTCAATGCATCACATTTCTTTACATAAGTATCTTTCAAAAAGTAAAATAAAATTATATAATAGACTTTTAAGCAATATATGGATTTCAATGCCTTCATATCCCTTCTTCTTTGCTATTCCCTATAGAATACGTAATTTATCTGTATATTATTGATCATTTGTCATCAAGGATGCATCATTTTGAGTAATTATTTGCCATTAAAACTGTAAGCCATTTATTAACAATAGTTAAAAAATTTATAATTGTACTCATCTTTGGAACACAATTTGTGTTGTTTTTATGTCTCCCTTCTGAAAGCATAACTGCATGGCATGTGCTTTATAAAATTTTTATAATTATCATCTGTATAGCATCCCTAAATATCTAGAAAAATAAAGTATCAACTGCTTGTAAAATGTATATTATGAACATGTTCCAATAACTCCATTATACCATGTTTAATTTTCAGTTAAGTCTAGGGTTGTACCATTTCATCCGCCTGAATTGGTCTTTTGGCTTTCTTGTTGCCTAAGAAAAAAGGGCAAAGTGGCACCTAGTTAAGTGAGTTAGATTGTTGACATTCATGCCATTAAAAATATTTTATCATTCAATATGATACAGTTGTGGAATAAACCCAGTTCAAAGTTAAGAACTATTTATAGTTATTTACATTTCTAATGCAACTGTCTGTTTTTCTTTGAGATAAACAAAGAAAATGTGAAGAATGAGGGAAATAAGTAATACTAAGTGATTACTATGATCCAGACATTGTGCAGTTTTATTTATTTAATCTTCATTGCCTCACATGCGCATCTAAGTAGATACCCATTTTTCATTCAACTTTCAAAGATATTAAAATAACTAATATTAAATGTCTAATGCAGTTTAATGTGAATTATATATGTGTATTATAAGACATATATGGTTATATACTATACTATATAGATATACTCTGTGTAGTATATACTATACTAGATGTACTGTATGATATATTCTATACTATATAGATATACTGTATATATATTACATATATACATATATTGATATATATATCCTGTATCAATATAGTATATGTATATTCTTTCTTTTTTTATTATACTTTAAGTTCTAGGGTACATGTGCACAATGTGCAGGTTTGTATTACATATGTATACTGTGCCATGTTGTGTGCTTTGCAATCCATTAACTCATCATTTACAATAGGTATATCCTAATGCTATCCCTCCCTTCCCCTGACCCATGACTGGTCCCCAGTGTGTGATGTTCCCCTACCAAAATTGGGGGGGGTGGTCAGTGTTCTCATTGTTCAGTTCCCACCTATGAGTGAGAATATGCGGTGTTTGGTTTTCTGTCGTTGCGTCATTTGCTCCAGAATGATGGTTTTCCAGCTTCAGCCATGTCCACACAAAGGACATGATCTCAATCCATTATTAGGGCTTGCATAGTATTCCATGGTGGATATGTCCACATTTTCTGTAATCTAGTCTATCATGATGGCATTTGGGTTGGTTTCCAAGTTGTTGCTATGTGAATAGTGCCTGCAATAAACATACATGTGCATGTAATCTTTATAGCAGCATGATTTATAATCCTTTGGGTATATACCTAGTAATTGGGATGGCTGGGTCAAATGGTATTTCTAGTTCTAGGTACTTGAGGAATCGCCACACTGTCTTCACAATGGTTGAACTAGTTTTACAGTCCCATCAACGGTGTAAAAGTGTTCCTATTTCTCCACATCCTCTCCAGCATTTTGCTGTTTCCTGACTTTTTAATGATCACCCACTCTAACTGGTGTGAAATGGTATCTCATTGTGGTTTTAGATTTGCATTTCTCTGATGGGCCAGTGTGATGAGCTTTTTTCATGGGTCTGAGTTGGCTGCATAAAATGTTTCTTTTGGAGAAGTGTCTGTTCATGCCTTTGCCCACTTTTTGATGGGGTTGTTGGATTTTTCCTGTAAATTTGTTTAAGTTCTTTGTAGATTCTGGGATATTAGCCCTCTGTCCAGAAAGTTATATTGTAAAAAATTTTCTCCAATTCTATAGTGTTTGCCTGTTCACTCTGATGGTAGTTTCTTTTGCTTGTGCAGAAGCTCTTAGTTTAATTAAGATCCCATTTGTCCAATTTTGGGCTTTTTGTTGCCATTGCTTTTGGTGTTTTAAGTGATGAAGTCCCTTGCCCATGCCTATGTCCTGAATGGTATTGCCTAGGTTTTCTTCTTAGAGTTTTTATATTTTAGTCTAACATTGAAGTCTGTAATCCATCTTGAATTAATTTTTGGTATAAGGTGAAGGAAGGGATCCAGTTTCAGCTTTCTACTTATGGCTAGCAGTTTTCCAGCACCATTTATTATATAGGGAATCTTTCCCCGTTTCTTGTTTTTGTCAGGTTGTCAAAGATCAGAATGGTTGTAGATGTGTGGTATAATTACTGGGGCTCTGTTCTGTTCCCATTGGTCTCTATCTCTGTTTTGGTACCAATACCTTTGTGTGTGTGTGTGTGTGTGTGTGTGTGTGTGTGTGTGGTTTTGTGGTTTTGTTTACTGTAGCCTTGTAGTATAGTTTGAAGTCAGGTAGCGTGATACCTCCAGATTTGTTCTTTTGGCTTAGGATTGTTTGGGAAATGCAGGATCTTTTTTGCTTCCATAAGAACTTTAAAGTATCTTTTTCCAATTCTGTGAGGAAAGTCATTGGTAGTTTGATGGGGATGGCACTGAATCTATAAGTTACCTTGGGCAGTATGGCCATTTTCACAATATTGATTCTTCCTATCCATGAGCATGGTATGTTCTTCCATTTGTTTGTGTCCTTTTATTTTGTTGAGCAGTGGTTTGTAGTTCTCCTTGAAGAAGTCCTTCACATCCCTTGTAAGTTGGATTCCTAGGTATTTTATTCTCTTTGAAGCAATTGTGAATGGGAGTTCACTCATGATTTGGCACTGTGTTTGTCTATTATGCATGTATAAGAATGCTTGTGATTTTTGCACATTGATTTTATATCCTGAGACTTTGCTGAATTTGCTTATCAGCTTAAGGAGATTTTGGGCTGAGATGATGGGGTTTCTAAATACACAATCATGTCATCTGTAAATAGGGACAATTTGACTCCCTCTTTTCCTAATTGAATACCTTTATTTCTTTCTCTTGCCTGACTTCCCTGTCCAGAACTCCCTGTCCAGAGAGAGGGCATCCCTGTCTTGTGCCAGTTTTCAAAGGGAATGCTTCCAGTTTTTGCCCATTCAGTATGATACTGGCTGTGGGTTTGTCATAAATAGCTCTTATGTCCCATCAATACCTAATTGATTGAGAATTTTTATCATGAAGGGCTGTTGAATTTTGTCAAAGGCCTTTTCTGCATCTATTGAGATAATCGTGTGGTTTTTGTCTTTGGTTCTGTTTATATGATTGATTACGTTTATTGATTTGTATGTTGAACTAGCCTTGCATCCCAGGGATGAAGCCAACTTGATCACGGTGGATAAGCTTTTTGATGTGCTGCTGGATTCAGTTTGCCAGTATTTTGTTGAGGATTTTTGCATCGATGTTCATCAGGGATATTGGTCTAAAATTCTCTTTTTTTGTTGTGTCTCTGCCAGGCTTTGGTATCACGATGACGCTGGCCTCATAAAATAAGTTAGGGAGGATTCCTTCTTTTTCTATTGGCTGGAATAGTTTCAGAAGGNA
>NW_016803894.1:945568-952619 GCF_001698545.2 Rhinopithecus bieti | reverse complement strand
TAGTTTGATTGCACTGTGATCTGAGAGACAGTTTGTTATCATTTCTGTTCTTTTACATTTGCCGAGGAGTGCTTTACTTCCGACTATGTGGTCAATTTCAGAATAAGTGTGATGTGGTGCTGAGAAGAATGTATATTCTGTTGATTTGGGGTGGAGAGTACTGTAGATGACTATTAGGTCTGCTTGGTGCAGAGCTGAGTTCAATTCCTGGATATCCTTGTTAACTTTCTGTCTCGTTGATCTGTCTAATGTTGACAGTGGGTGTTAAAATCTCCCATTATTATTGTATGGGAGTCTAAGTCTCTTTGTAGGTCTCCAAGGACTTGCTTTATGAAACTGGGTGCTTCTGTATTGGGTGCATATATATTTAGGACAGTTAGTTCTTGTTGAATTGATCCCTTTACCATTATGTAATGGCCTTCTTTGTCTCTTTTGATCTTTGTTGGTTTAAAGTCTGTTTTATCAGAGACTAGGATTGCAACCCCTGCTGTTTTTTGTTTTCCATTTGCTTGGTAGATCTTCCTCCATCCCTTTATTTTGAGTCTATGTGTGTCTCTGCACATGAGATGGGTCTCCTGAATACAGCAGACTGATGGGTCTTGGCTCTTTAACCAATTTGCCAGTCTGTGTCTTTTAATTGGTGTATTTATTTCCTTTACATTTAAGGTTAATATTGTTATGTGTGAATTTGATCCTGTCATTATGATGTTAGCTGGTTATTTTGCTCGTTAGTTGATGCAGTTTCTTCCTAGCATCGACAGTCTTTACATTTTGGCATGTTTTTGCAGTGACTGTACTGGTTGTTCCTTTCCATGTTTTGTGCCTCCTTCAGGAGCTCTTGTAAGGCAGGCCTGGTGGTGACAAAATTTCTCAGCATTTGCTTTTCTAAAAGGATTTTATTTCTCCTTCATTTATGTAGCTTAGTTTGTCTGGATATGAAATTCTGGGTTGAAAAATCTTTTCTTTAAGAATGTTGAATATTGGCCCCCACTCTCTCCTGGCTTGTAGAGTTTCTGCTGAGAGATATGTTGTTAGCCTGATCAGCTTCCCTTTTTGGGTAACCCGACCTTTCTCTCTGACTGCCCTTAACATTTTTTCCTTCATTTCAGCTTTGGTGAATCTGACAATTATGTGTCTTGGAGTTGCTTTTCTCACGGAGTATCTTTGTGGTGTTCTCTGTGTTTCTTAATTTTGAATGTTGGCCTGCCTTGCTAGGTTGGGAAAGTTCTCCTGGAGAGTGTTTTCCAACTTGGTTCTATTCTCCCTGTCACTTTCAGATACACCAGTCAGATGTAGATTTGATCTTTACACATAGTTCCATATTTCTTGGAGGCTTTGTTCATTTATTTTTCCTCTTTTTTTCTCTAAACTTCTCCTCTGACTTCATTTCATTCATTTGATCTTCAATCACTGATACCCTTTCTTCCACTTGATTGAATCGGCTACTGAAGCTTGTGCATGCGTCATGTAGTTCTCATGCCATGGTTTTCAGCTCCATCAGGTCATTTAAGGTATTCTCTACACTGTTTATTCTAGTTAGCCATTCATCTAATCTTTTTTCAAGGTGTTTAGCTTCTGTGCAATGGGTTTGAACATCCTCCTTTAGCTTGGAGAAGTTTATTACTGATCGTCTGAAGCCTTCTTCTCCCAATTCTTCAAAATCATTCTCCACCCAGCTTTGTTCCGTTGCTTGCGAGGAGCTGTGTTCCTTTGGAGGAGAAGAGGTGCTCTGATTTCTAGAATTTTCAGCTTTTCTGCTCTGGTTTCTCCCCATCTTTGTGGTTTTATCTACCTTTGGTCTTTGATGATGGTGATGTACAGATGGGATTTCGGTGTGGATGTCCTTTCTATTTGTTAGTTTTCCTTCTAACAGTCAGGACCCTCAGCTGCATGTCTGTTGGAGATTGCTGGAGGTCCACTCCAGACCCTGTTTGCCTGGGTATCACCAGTGGAGGCTGCAGAACAGCAAATATTGCAGAACGACAAATTTTGCTGCCTGATCCTTCCTCTGCAAGCTTTGTCTCAGAAGGGTACCTGGCCATATGAGGTGTTAGTCAGCCTCTACTGGGAGGTGCCTCCCAGTTAGACTACTCAGTGGTCATGGACCCACTTGAGGAGGCAGTCTGTCCATTCTCAGATTTCAAACTCTTGCTAGGAGAAGCACTACTCCTCAAAACTGTCATACAGGTACGTTTAAGTCTGCAGAAGTTTCTGCTGCCTTTTGTTCACCTATGCTTTGCCCCCAGAGGTGGAGTCTACAGAGGCAGGCAGGCCTCCTTGAGCTGCGGTGGGCTCTACCCAGTTTGAGCTTCCTGTACCACTTTGTTTACCCACTAAAGCCTCAGCAATGGCAGACACCCCTCCCCCAGCCTCACTGCTGCCTTGCAGTTCGATCTGAGACTGCTGTGCTAGCAGTGAGTGAGGCTCCAGGGGTGTAGGACCCTCTGAGCCAGACACGGGATATAATCTCATGGTGTACCATTTGCTAAGACCATTGGAAAAACGCAGTATTAGGATGGGAGTGTTCTGATTTTCCAGGTACCATCTGTCACAGCTTCCCTTGGGTAGGAAAGGGAATTTTCCGACCCCTTGGGCTTCCCAGGTCAGGCGATGCCCCGTCCTGCTTCAGCTTACACTCTGTAGGCTGCACCCACCGTCCAACAAGTGCCAGTGAGATGAACCCGGTACCTCAGTTGGAAATGCAGAAATCACCCATCTTCTGCATCGCTCACAATGGCAGCTGTAGACTGAAGCTGTTCCTATTTGGCCGTCTTGGAACCACCTCCCAATATATGTATATTCGTATTCATACGACAAATCTATGGGAGGTAGATGAAATTATTAGCAGAGATAATAATGAAGACACTGCAAAACAGATAAATTTGTTAACTTGTACTATAAATAAAATAAAATTGCACAATAGACTTCTAAGCAATTTATACTTTACATCACCTTCAAATCCCTTCTTCTTTCCTATGTTGTTCAAGTTAATAAATTTCAGAAGTCAAATAGCAGGGACTCTTTTACTCCAAAGCTATATTGTTTTATCACATTCTAGTTAATATATCTTTTAATTTGTTTCTTAGGATTCAATCTGGTTCTTTATTTAGTAGTAACCATCTTGCCAATTGTGTCAATAATATGTCAACTCTTTAAAGTTGCTAAATGTTATTCATTACCACTGGGATTCATCTGTTTGTAAATAAGCAGTTCCACAAATACACTCTAGTAAACTCTAGAGCTGATAGAAACAGTAGTGCTATTTATTGTGTTTATGTAAGAATGTGTCATTTGTTTTGTTTTAAATATAGCTGATAATGTATTCATGATTTTTTCCTGGTACATAAATAATCGACTTTGAATTTATAGTTAAAATGATAATATCTTCATGATTGTACAACATTTTGTATACATAAAATATTCTGCTTTTATTATGTTATCCATGTTTAACTAATTAGAGCTCTGTAGATAAAACTTGAAGCACTAGACAGAATAAGTTTCTAAGTCCCCAATTTTTTTATTTATAGTATTGTTAGTCACAGAATTCTTAATGAATGCAAAACCTGTGTTTGTTTGAATATTCTCACAACATGGCACATTGAAGATGTCTTTTATACTCACATTTCATACCTAATGTTGCAAAGCAGACATTCCTCACTGTATTATTTATTGATGCTTAAAACCTCAATGAATTATTCAGCCCCTTTACCCTTCTTGCTTTGCTGCACATCTATTGAGTTTTCAGTGCAGTTTCATATCAATAAATTTGTTCTTGCTTTGCAGCTCCAATTTCATGCTTGGCCTTTCTAAGTGACATACAAGAGAAATAAATAGCTAGAAGGAATAAAATAAGTATACAAATTGCTTTAAACAACTTGAGATCCAAATCATTTAAAGCTCTCAAATATTTTAAAATTAAGACATGAAAGCAAGTCTACAAAACAGGCTACATGCAAAATAATAGACAAAAACCTTGTCTTGTTAACATGCAATCTGTGGAGAGTGACATGTGTTTATAGGCATCTTGTACCCAGGGTTGAAATGAACTCTTGACAGATAAGTTCCTAAGAGTTCAAGGACTTACTGCCACTTTTTATCTCATGTTGTCATGCACATTAGAGAGGTTCACAAGAAGAGAATGAATGGCCCTTTTAGTATATTTGTGTTACTATAAAGGAACACTTGAAGCCAAGTAATTTATAAAGAAAAGAGGTTTATTTGGCTCACGGTTGTACAAGCTATACAAGAAGCATCATGTAGCTTCTGCTTCTGATGTGGGGGTTTCAGGCTGCTTCTACTCATGATAGAAGGGAAACAGGAGCAGACTTCTATACAGAGATCACATGGTGAGAGAAGGTACGAGAGAGGGAGGACCAGCTATAGAGGGAACTAGTAGAGTGAGAACTCACTCATTACATTGTGGTCAACACTACCTTGAGGGATCCATTCTATGACTCAAATATCTCCCAGTAGGCCCCACCTCCAACACTGGGGATGAAATTTCAATGTGAGGTGTAGAGGGTCAAATATTCAAACTGTAGTCATCTCTTCTGAGGAGCCAGAGGGTTGGGAATTTACCCACTAATTCCATTTGTCAGTGGTCTATTGCTGTTTCAGTGAGGGCTGTAGATGCTCCAGCACTTCCGGCTTGCCCAGGCTAGGAGGTGACAGTGCTCCAGGCCAGTAAAAAAAAACCCCTCAGGCCAAAAGTGAGTATTAATCCTTCAGTACAGAGGTGACTGCCTATAGTACAACAGTCTCAGTTGTATTAAGATAAAGAGAGATGTTCATGATGTTTAAAATCAGATGATGATATCAAAATTGAAATGGAAAACAAAAAGTAAATATTTTCACTTACTCATTCTTCTGACTTTGAAAACCTCTTACTTTTATGGAGACATATTTGTCTCTATGGAAATAGTAAAATGAAATTAAGAACACTTTTCATATAGCAGTGTAATTTAGTATAATTCTATACTTTCAATTATACAAGAATGCTGGATCTCATGATGCAATATTAAATTATTATCCAGTTCCAAATCAGGTGGTTACATCAGCCAGCTTTTGCCTTTTATGATGACTTATTTGCCTTTAAGCAAATATATTACATCCAACCTTTAAAATATTTTATCATTTCCTATTTTCAATACTGAATCATCGGACTTAAAATTCAACAGTTTTTGCTTGAAAGTTTTACATTTCTTCCTAAATTTTACTTGCCTACAATCTGAAGTAGGTGTTCATAGTCATCTAAACATTTCTTTTGTTGTTGGCTTTGCTTCTGGAGCATTCAGCAATTTTCATGGCCTGTCTCTAGGTGCTTTATAATTTCCACATGCCTTGTATTTATGAACACCAGCTTATATAACATTCAGATAGAAACAAAGGAAAATGTTATATATCACAATGGCAGGATGATACAGCTGTTAAGGTAGCAGACATACAAACTCCTTTATGTTTTTTAAATCATTGCTTTAAGATTAGATATGATGAATTTCAGATGAGTAAACCAACCATAGTGTACTCATGTATTTTATCTAGAAAAGTAGTGATAATGGATACCCTCAGATCAGACCTGGGTGTTCACAATCACAAAGTCTGTGTCTTTTCTTGGCGTCTTATTTACTGTGAGGGAAAACAATTTCCGTTTATGTATCATACTTCATTTGGACAAAGCAATCACCTGAAACTTAGACAAATGTTATTCACATGGCATCCTCTAGATTTGTGTAAAAACACTCAAATACATTGGCAAAGACAAAAAAATACTCATTTATAATAGTGAATCTCAGTAGACTTTTTCCCCTAGCTCAGTAAAGATTAAACAATCTTCTTAATCAACTTTGCATTAGGAACAATTAAATGGTTCATTTTTGATGCAGACATTTATTTGAATGATTTTAATTACCACTTAATATGCCCTATATTGTCCAATTTATTCATTTTTGTATCTTATAACCTTGATTTACATATTTTTGCTGTTCTATTTATCACCATTCATTGTAGGTTATTAGTGAGATTTAATTTACACTGACATTTCCAGTGACACTTATTTTATATACTTTTCCAGATTTAAATGTTTCTGTAGTTTTCAAATTTTTTTAAGCCAACAAAGTTTCCTTCCCATCTCCATATGTTCTATTTCAAAAGATTTTCAAAAGTCATTTCAAAAACCTTTAGTTCAGTTATAAATATAGATTTTTATTCTTTCTATGCAATACTGTTTATACATTCAAAATCTTATAACCACCCAAAGTATAATGTGATCAGTGAATATTACTCTCAGAGTAAAAAAATTAATTTCTCTTTCTTTCTTTCTCTCTTCCTCTCTTTCTTTCTTTTTCTGTCTTTTTCTTTCTTCCTTCCCTCCTTTCCTTCCTTCCTTCCTTCCTTCCTTCCTTCCTTCCTTCCTTCCTTCCTGCCTTCCTGCCTTCCTGCCTTCCTGCCTTCCTTTTTTTTTTTTTGCAGAGTCTCGCTGGGTCACCCAGGCTGGAATGCAGTGGCACTCAGCTCACTGAAACCTCTGCTTCCTGGGTTCAAGAGATTGTCCTCCCTCAGCCTCTTGAGTAGCTGGGATTACAGGCGCCCGCTACCGTGCCTGGCTAATTTTTGTATTTTTAGTAGACAGGGTTTCACCGTGTTGGCCAGGCTGGTCTCGAATTCCCGACTTCAGGTGATCTGCCTGCCTTGGCCTCAGGCCCTTTACCATATATTCTCTAGATTCCTGCAAAATAAACACATTAAGTTCCTTAACTTTAAAGAATTTCCACATCCTTATCAGAATCAATGTATTAATATGACTGGGAAAAGGAGAAAATACAGCAAAATGACCTACCAGTTTACTCAGTACTGGTTTTCTTTGTTTTGTTTGAACTGGGGAATTTATCAATATCACTTCTGTTTCTAAAATGTTACCTAGTTAAAAGCTTTGTTAGCAATTTCACTGTTAGTCCTAGTGGATAATTGAGTAAAATTTTGGAGGAAGAAGACATTTAAAATTTAATTTCTTATATTCAAATCCAAGATATGAATTTTTTTTTTTTTTTTTTTT
>NW_016803894.1:933295-945381 GCF_001698545.2 Rhinopithecus bieti | reverse complement strand
GGGTTTCACCTTGTTAGCCAGGATGGTCTCGATCTCCTGACCTCATGATCCGCCCGTCTCGGCCTCCCAAAGTACTATGAAAATTTTTAAAGGCTTCTTTTATGTTTGCTGCCTTGAAACATTTGAATGAACTTCATGAAAGATGTACTGAGCATGTTTACCTTTATGTTCTGGTTACTTGAGTCCTTCAAAAGCTGAAGAACCTATTTTTACAAAAGAATTTTCTCAGGTACCAAGCAGCCAATCACATCAATGATAATCACTAGTTTCTTTAGAAAACTTAAATATTCTCTGCCTTATTTTATTATAGCAAAACATTTTATTTTGGCAGATGAAATAAAGGAAAGTATTACGAAGAATGAAGAGTATAAGAAAGTGTAATTTTATATTGCCTTTGTGTAATTTATCTGGCCTATTTTCCTTGGTTTTGATTCAATGAAATGTCAATTTAGGAATTATTTATTTTAATACAGCTTTTTTTCTAAATGTTTTATAGGCATGTATCCAACAAACATTATTTATGATAACATTTAATCACTAAACAAAATCAATAATACAATGTATTTGGAAAATATAGCACATTCAGAAGTTAGATTTTTAGTGATCTTATCATCATACACTAAATAGTACATTGTCTTCTGTATTAACTCACTTCATCCCCAACTGAAATGATTATAGTTATGTGAAGTTAATAATCTGTCGTTAGATTGAAGATTCACAATATTTATATAATTTTATGTAATTTTATAAATTTTCCTGTAACATAGATTTTAGAAATTACTGTCTGATTACTTTTCTTTGGGACTCTTCTAAATTTCTTAAAATATTCCTCTCATAATATTTTGACATGAGAGAATAAGAGCTGCATCTAGAGAAAAGAAGCCTGGGTGTTGTTAAGTCCTCATTGTTATACCAATGACTTGCAAGAAATTAAGTCCAAGTGAAATGGCTGTACTAGAAGATCACTTAAGTCATCCCCATATATAGAACTTTTGATAAGAATTTAGTGTCCTTTCCAAGAATCTTCAGTGACTCCCTATCTTTCCTATGTTGCTCAGTATTTCTAACCTATTCTGCCAGGGTTTTGAATGCCTTAATTTATCTGATATCACATTCCAGATAAAACTATCTGGATCTACTTAATCACTAAATTCCAGCATATATATATATATGTGTGTGTGTGTGTGTGTGTGTGTGTGTGTGTGTGTGTATATTTACTAGTTAATGTATTTAATATTTTGCTTCCCATATTTTGTGACTTAATTCGTGTGCTCTGTTGTATAATTTATACACCTGTACGGTGTTTATTTTAGTACCAAACACATTATTATGATTTTTTCTCTCATAAGGCTGTGAATCCTTTGAGAGTTTGAGAATGAGGGTTTTCATTTTTTTTTTCATCCCACTACTGATATTGGGGCTACTGGCACAATAAAAATGTTTTGAATAAATAAGATAGCCAGGACTTTGACCCCCAGGATCTTTGTCTCTGGTGTTAGGCCTATAAACATGACTAGTGTCATGTTGTTACATAGTAAAAAAAAAACACTTTGCATATGGAATTATGCTAATCAGTGGGCCTTAAAATAAAGATATTATCATGGTTATCCAGATGGGCCCAATGTAATCCTTCGACCCTGAAAGGCAGATGAGGGAGAAGTGACTTCAGCAAGAAGCAGGGTTAGGAGGTTCTCCACTGGTATCTCCTCACAGCAACAATAATTTTGCAGCCATCCATAGGAAAAAAAAGTGCCTTTGTGGAAATATTGGGATTCAGGAAACTCCAGTGGAGCCTAAGCCCTGAAAGAACTGTTTTGAAAGGGTAGACCCATGCCCAAGTGGCCAGATGTCTAATCATGGTCCCAACTCCAGAGCCTATCCCCCTGTAAATGCATCTATATTCCTGTTTAGCTTTTGTCATGCAACCAGAACCATCCACCAAGGAATCAGGGAAGAGTCACACCCACTGAAGCCTTGAGTAACAGATACACCAACTCAGATCCAGCTGTGAGCCCTGAAACAGCTGTGAGACCCCACTTCAACCTCCCTCAACTATATTCTGAGGTCAGTACTGCTTGTCCAGAGACCCACTTGGTTACCAAGTGGGAGCTCTTCCAGAGACCTGGGAGAAGACACACACATCTATGAAGTTGGTAACAAACTCTCCATCTGTGCAAACGAAAGCAGGTATTCATCCTGGTGCCAGTGCTACTGGCTAAGGTCCTTACGGAAGTCCAACCCACCCAGGGATCAGACAAGATCCATAATCACTGGAGTCTCCAGTAACAGGACCACCATAGACTCCACTGCAGATTCAACAGTAGGCACATGTCCTGGCTCAAACCCCACCAGACACTTATCTTGTAAGCAACTTTATCATCCCAGATACCAAACAGGAGAAGGTCTTTACGTTCTGGGACCAATCTGTAAAACTGAAAGTAGTGTTTATTCCTTCAAATGCACAGACACCAACACAAGGCTACACAGATATTGAAATACCTTGTAAACATGATACCACTAAATGAAAATAATAAAGCTCCAGGAACTAACCCTAAAGAAGTGGAGATCCATGAATTGCCTAAAATTAATTCAAAATAATCATGTAAAGAAGCTCAGACAAAGAAACAAGCAGACAAACAAACAAAAGGATAACTAAATGATATTAGGGAAAATGTGCATGAACAAAGTGAGGAGTTTAATAAAGAATTAGAAGCCATAAAAAAAAAAAAAAAAAAAAACCCAAACAGAAATCCTGGAACTAAAAAATACAATAATGGAAATTAAAAAAAAAATTGATGAGGGACCTTTAACAGCAGACCTGATCATACAGAAGAATTAATGCACTCAAAGGTAGGTTGACCAGGCATGGTAGCTCACTTCTGTAATCCCAAAATTTGGGAGACATGTGCATGAAGATAGCTTAAGACCAGGAGATTGAGACCAGCCTGGGAAACATAGCAACACCTTATCTCTACAAAAAAAGTTAAAATTAAAAATTAGCTAGGCAAGTACCAGGTTTGGTGGCACACACCTGTAGTCCTAGCTACTTAGGAGGTGGTAGTGGGAGGATCACTGGAGCCCAGAAATTCAAGGTGACAATGAGCTATAATTCTTCCACTGCACTCAAGCCCAGGTGACAGAATGAAACCATGTCTGCCAAAAAAAGAAAATATAGGCCAATCAGAAGAACAACAAGAAAAAAACAAAAAGAATGAAAAAAAATTAAAACAAACATAAGGGACCTATGGGACACCATCAAGTGTATAAATATATGAATGAAGAGCATCCTAGAAGGAGAAAAGAGAAAAAGACAGAAAGCTTATTTAAAGAAGTACTTACTGAAAACGTCTACTATCTTAAGAAGGATATGGACATACAGAATAATAAAGCTCTGGGGATCTAAGGAAGATGAATTTAAAAAATCATCTAAGATACACTATAATCAAATTGTCAACAGTCAAGAACAAAGAGAGAATTTTAAAAGCAACAAGAGTTGTCACATAAAAGGGAACCTACACAAGCCTATCAGCAGACTTCTCAGCAGAAACCTTGCAAGCCAGGAGAGAGTGGGATAATATATTAAAATTTCTGAAAATTAAAAAAAAAATCTGTCAAACAGAAATACTATACCAAGAAAAGTTGTCTTTCAGAAGTGAAGAAAAGATAAAGACATTACCAGATAAGCAAATGTCGAGAGAGTTCATCACCAAGAAAACTGTCACAATAAATTCTAAAAGGAATTCTGTGAGTTGAAACAAAATGCTGCTAAGTTACAATGTGAACACTTAAGAAAATATCAAACTCACTGCTAAAGGTAAATATATGGTCAAATCAGAATGCTCTAATAATGTAATGGTGGCATATAAATTACTTTTAACTTTAACAGAAATGTTAAATGACAAAAATACTAAGCATAACTATCACTACAATAATTTATTAATCTTTACACAATATAAAATATGGAAAGTATGACATCAATAGCATTAAATTTGAGGAGTCAGTAAAAATGTAGACTTCTTCCATGCAATTGAAGTTGTTATTTGCTTAAAATAAAATTGTATAACACTAAGATGTTTTATGTAAACCCAATGGTGACTGTAAGGGAAAAAAAACTGTAGTAGATACATAAAAGAAGAAGCATACCGTTACAAAAAATTCACAAATTTAAAGGAAGGCAGCAAGAGAGGAAGAAAGGAACAGGGGATCTACAAGACAGCCAGAAAACAATGAACAAAATGGCAGTAGTAAGATTATGCCTATTTATTATCTCTTTAAATGTAAATGGATTAAATTCTCCAATGAAAAGATAAAGAGTGGCCAAAAGAATTTTACAAAAGAAATCCAACATATGCTACCTATCAGAGACCAACTTTAGCCATACAGACAAACATAGGTTGAAAGCAAAATGACTGAAAATCAAAACCCACCTAATTGTAAACAGAGCAGAGATGACTGTTATTTATCCTAAACAAAATACACTTACAGTTAAAAATATCACATGAGAAACAAAGATGGTTATTATATAAAATCGTTATATAATGGGTTGACTGATTCATCAAGAGAGCATAACAAATGTAAGTATAAGTAAACACACTATATGCACCCCAAACTGACACAACTATTATATAAAGCAAATGTTAATAGAACTGAAGTACATATAGATAGCAATACAATAATAGTGGGAGACTTTAATACCCTACTTTCAACATGAATAGATCATCCAGACACAAAACCTATAAATAAACAGTGGATTTGAGTAGCACTATATGACAAATAGACCTAATAGATGTATACTAAACATTCCATCTAACAGCATCAGAATATACATTCTTCTTAGGTTTACTCAGAATATTCTCCAAGATAGCAATTGTGAATGGGAGTTCATTCATGATTTGGCTATCTGCTTGTCTTTTGTTGATGTGTAGGAATGCTAGCAGTTTTTGCAGATCGATTTCATATCTGAGGCTTTGCCAAAGTGGCTAATCAGCTTAACAAGCTTTTGGGCTGCGCTGAAGGGGTTTTCTAGATATAGAATCATGACATCTGGAATAAAAGTTAATTTGACTTCCTCTTTTCCTATTTGAATACACTTTATTTCTTTCTCTTGCTTGATTGCTCTGGCCAGAAATTCCAATACTATGTTGATTAAGCAAGGTAAGGAGGGAGGGCATCCTTGTCTTGTGCTGGTTTTCAAGGGGAATGCTTCCAGCTATTACCCCTTCTGTATGATATGGCTACGGGTTTGTCACATATGGCTCTTGTTATTTTGAGATATGTTCCTTCAATATCTAGTTTATTGAGAGTTTTTATCATGAAGGGATGTTGAATACTACCAAAGGCCTTTTCTGTGTCTATTGGGATAATCCTATGGTTTCTGTCTTTATTTTGCTTATATGATGAATTACATTTTTTGCTTTGCATATGTTGAACCAACCTTGCATTCCAGGAAGAAGCCAACTTGATTGTGTTGTATAAGCTTTCTGATGTGCTGCTGGATTAAGTTTGCCAGTATTTTAATAGAACATTTTTTGCATCAATGTTCATCAGGGATATTGGCCTGATGTTTTGTTTTATTTTATTTTATTTTATTTATTTTATTTTACTGTATTTCTTCCAGGTTTTGGTATCAGGATGATGCTAACTGCATCATCAGGAGTCCCTCATTTTCAATTGTTGGGAATAATTTCACCAGGAATGGTACTCTTATTTTATGTCTGGTAGAATTCAGCTGTAAATCCATCTTGTCCTGGTCTTTTTTAATTGATAGGCTATTTATTACTGCCTCAGTTTCAGAACTTGTTATCAGTCTGTTCATGGATTCAGCTTCTTCCTGGTTCAGTCTTGGGTAGGAATACAGGTAACAAGGGAAGTGAAGGACCTCTTCAAGGAGAACTACAAACCACTCCTCAAGGAAATCAGAGAGAACACATACAAATGGAAAAACATTCCATGCTCAAGGATAAGAAGAATCAATATTGTGAAAATAGCCATACTGCCCAGACTAATTTATACATTCAATGCTATTCCCATTAAACTATCATTGACATTCTTCACAGAATTAGGGAAAAAAAAGTATCTTAAAAATCAGATGGAACCAAAAAAGAGCCTGAATAGCAAAGACAATCCTAAGCTAAAAGAACAAAACTGGAGGCATCACACTACCTGACTTCAAACTATATCACAAGGATACAGTAGCGAAAACAACATGACTGACAAAAACAGACACATAGGCCAGTGTAACAGAACAGAGAACACAGAAATAAGACTGCACACCTTCAACCATCTTATCTTTGACAAACCTGACAAAAACAAGCAATGAGGATAGGATTCTCTATTTAATAAGTGGTGCTGGGAGAACTGGCTAGCCATATGCAGGAAATTGAAACTGGACCCCTTCCTTATATCTTATACAAAAATTAACTCAAGATGGAGTAAAGACTTGATTGCAAAACCAAAAAAGTATACAAACCCTCAAAGAAAATCTAGGCGATACCATTCTGGACATAGGCACTGGCAAAGATTTCATGAGAAAAAAAAAAAAAAGAATTGCAACGATAGCCAAAATTGACAAATAGGATGTAATTAAACTAAAGAGCTTCTGCACAGAAAATAAACTATCATCAGAGTGAACAGACAACTTACAGAAGGAGAGAAAATGTTTGCAATCTATCCATCTGACAAAGGTCTAATATCCATAGTCTACAAGGAACTTAAACAAATTTACAAGAAAAAAATGAACAACTCCATTAAAAAATGAGCAAAATACATAAATGGACACTTCTCAAAAGAAGACATTCATGTAGGAAACAAACATATGAATAAAAACCTCAACATCATTGATCATTAGAGAAATGCCAATCAAAACCACAATGAGATACCATATCATGCCAGTGAGGATGACGATTATTGAAAAATCAAGAAACAACAGATGCTGGCACAGCTGTGTAGAAAAAGATTGGTGGAAGTGTAAATTAGCTCAACCATTGCGGAAGACAGTGTGGTGATTTCTCACTTATCTAGAAGCAGAGATATCATTTGACCCAGAAATCCCATTACTGGGTACATACCTAAAGGAATATAAATCATTCTATTATAAAGATACATGCATGCATATGTTTATTGCAGCACTATTCACAATAGCAAAGATATTGAATCAACTCAAATGCTCATCAATGATGGACTGGATGAAGAAAATGTGGTACATGTATACCATGGAATACTACACAGCTATAAAAAGGAACGAGTTCCTGTTCTTTGCAGGGACATGGATGGAGCCAGAAGCCATTATCCTCATGAAACTAATGCAGGCACAGAAAGCCAAACACTGCATGTTCTTACTTATAAGTGGGAGCTGAATGATAAGAACACATGGACATATGGTTGGGAACAACACACACTAGGGCCTGCCATTGGGGTTCAAGGGGATTTATCCATGGAGAGCATCAGGAAGAATAGCTAATGGATGCTGGGCTTAATCCTAGGTGATGTGCTGATCTGTGCTGTAGACCACTGTGGCACATATTTACCTATGTAACAAACCTGCACATTGTGCACATGTACCCTGGAACTTAAAATAAAAGTTGAAGAGAATTTAAAAAATATTCTCTAGGATAGAGCATACGTTGAACCACAAAACAAATCCTAACAAATTTAAGAAGTTTGAAATCTTATCAAGTATCTTTTCTGACCACATTGTTATAAAACTAAAAATCAACATCAGGAAGAAAAATTGAAAATTGTTAAAAAGTAACTTGACACAAATGAATATTGAAACATAACATACCGGAATGTATGGGATGCAAACAACAACAACAACAAAAAAAGCAGTTCTAGAAGGGAAGCTGTGACCAATGCCCACATTTAGAAAAAAGAAAGATACTGGATAAACGACTTAAATTCACACCTGAAGGAAATAGAATAAAAGAACAAATTAAGCTCAAAGTTAGCATCAGGAAAGAAATAATACAGATTAGAATGGAAATAAATGAACTAGAGACTAGAAAAACAATATACAAATCAACAAAATTAAGAGGGTTTTTTTTTTGTTTTTTTGTTTTGTTTTTTTTAATAAAAAAAGAAAATTGACAAAACTCCAGATAGGCTAACCAAGAAAAAGAGTGAGGACTCAAATAAATAAAATTTTAATGACAGAAGAGAAATTACAAATTATATCACAGAAATACAAAAGATCATAATACTATGATCAAATATATGCTATTAAATTGTGTAACCAAAAGAAATCAGTTTGTAGAAACATGAAACCCGCAAAGACTAAATAATAAATAAAGTCTACTGATCAATAATGGGTAAGGAGATTGAATCAGTAATCAAAGAAACACCCAACAAAGAAAACCTAGAATTTGATGGTTTTACAGGTGAACTCTACCAAGCCTTTAAAGAAGAAATACAACCTTCTCAAACTTTCAAAAAAATTAAAGAAGAAACACCTCCCAAACTCATTTACTATGCTAGCCTTACCTTGATACTTTGATATCAAGTATTAAAACAAAAGCTTTGCCAGAGAAAGACATTATAAGAAAAGAAAATTACAGGCCAATATCCCTGATAAACATATATGCAAAAATCCTCAAGAAAATGCTAACCAAACTCAACAGCACATTAGAAGAACCATAAACCATGATCAAGTAGGATTTATCCATGGTGTACAAGTATGTTTCAACATACACAGATCAATAAATGTAATATAATATGAACAGTAAAAATCACATGATCATCTCAATAGATGCATAAAAGTTTTTCAACACTTTTTTCATGATAACAACTGTCAACAAGTTAGGTACAAAACAATGTATCTTAACATAATGAGTGGTCATATGAAACAAGCCCACAGCTAACGTACTCAGTAGTGAAAAGCTGAAGCCTTTCCTCTAATATCGGGAGAAAGGCAAAAAAGAGCCCACTTTTGCCACTTGCATTCGAGATAATACTAGAAGTCTTAACCAGAGCAATTAGGCAAAAATAAATGAATAAAAGGCATTCAAATTGGAAAGGAAGAAGTTAAATTGTCTCTGCAAATGACATGATCTAACATATAGGAAACCCTGAACATCCACTAAAAACTGTCAAGCTAATAAATGAATTCAGTAAAATTGTGGATTCAATATTAAAATTCAATTTCTGAAAAGTTACAGTGAACCACCTGAAAAAGAAAACAATTTCAGTTGCATCAACAATAACAAAATATTTAGGAATAATTTGAAGGAGACAAAAGATCTGTGCACTTAAAATTATAAGATTTTGATGAAAGAAATTGAAGAAGGCACAAATAGAAAGGTATCTCATGTTCATGGATTGAAAGAATTAATCTTGTTAAAATGTTGATACTATCCAAAGTAATCTATAAATTCATTGTAATCCTTATCAGAATTCCAATGGCATTTTTCAGAGAAATAGAAAAAAGTCTAAAATTTGTATGGAGCCACAGAAGTCCAATAATAGCCAAAGCAATCCTCAGAAAGAAGAAAAATCTGGAGGCATCACATGCACTAATTCCAAACTATATTACAAAGCTATGGTAGTCAAAACATGATAGTACTGGCATAAAAACAAACTCATAGACAGATAGTATACAATAGAGAGCCTAGAAATAAACACACACATATATAGTCATAAAAGCTTTGACAAGAGCACTAAGAATACATGTTAGGAAAGATGAGTTTCTTAAATAAATAATGTTGGGAAAACTGGATAATCAATGCAAAAGAGTGAAATCGGACCCTTGTCTTACAACATATACAAATATTAACACAAAATGGATTAAATATTTAAATGAAAGATCTGAAACTCTAAAAGTCCTAGAAGAAAACGTAGGATAAAATCTTCTTGATATTGGTCTTGGCAATGATTTCTTGGATTTGACTCCCAGAGCACAAGCAACAAAAGCAAAAACAAACAAATGGAACAACGGGTAACTGAAAAGCTTCAGCACAGCAAAGGAAATAAAGTGAAAAGACAACCTACAGAACAGGAGAAAATATCTGCAAACCATATATCTGATAATTGGTTGAAATATATAAACAACCCATCTAACTCAATAGTGAAAAGAAAACAAATTACCTGATTTGAAAATGGGCAAAGGGCCTGAACAGACATTTTCCAAAGAAGACATAAAAATATCCAACAGATACATAAAAAGATACTCAACATCATTAATTGTCAGAGAAATGCAAATGAAAATCACAATGAGATATTAGTTCACATCTCTTAGGATGGCTTTTGTTAAAAAGACAAGAGATAACAATTGTTGCCAAGTCTCCAGAGAAGCAGGGAACCCTTGTATGATGTTGGTAGAAATGTAAGTTTGTAAAGCCCTATGGAAAACAATGCAGTTTCTTCAAAGATGAAAAATAAAATTACCATAGGATCCAGAAATTCCACTTCTGGTTATATGTTCAAAGGAAATTAAATTAATATTTCAAAGATATATCTTCATCACCAGGTTGACTGCAATATTGTTCACATAGGCACAATATGGAAACAACTTAAGTGTCAGCTGACAGATGAATGGATACAAAATGCGATAGAGATAGTCAAAAAAGCTTTGACAAGAGCACCAAGAATACATGTTAGGAAAGATGAGTTTCTTCAATAAATAATGTTGAGAAAACTGGATATAGAGAGAGGTAGACAGACAGATACATAGATAGATAGATAGAGATATACAGATGGAAAATATTTTTAGTCATTAAAGCAAAAAGGGAAATCCTGCCATTTGTGACAACATGGGTAAACCTGGAGGGTGTTATGCTAAATGAAATAGCCAGAGATAGAAAAACAAATCCTGTGTGATCTCACTTACATGTAGAATCTAAAAAAGTCTAACTTACAGATGCAGAGAGTAGAATTGTGGTTGCCAGTGGCTGGGGATTGGAAGAAATGGGGAAAGTTGGTCAGGGGTACAAACTGTCAATTATAAGAATAAGAAGTTATGGGGATCACAGTTAATGTGAATTAGCATGGGTGGTGTGTTAGTCAGAGATGTCCTGTGAAACAGAACAGAAAGGTATACATAGATATATAAAAGGATATCTATTACAGGGATTGGCTTAGGTGGTTATGGAGGATGAAAAGTCCCATGATATATAGTATGCGAACTGGAGAACCAGGAAAGCCTATAGTGTAATTCAGCTGGAGTCTGAAAGCCCGAGAACCAGGGAAACAGCATAACTCTCAGTCCAAGGCTGAAGGCCTGAGAACCTTGTGGAGTCATGAGTGTGAGTCATGAAATACGGTGGCCAGAGTATGTGTAACTCTGATATCCCAGGCAGGAGAAGATGGATGTCCCAACTTTGGAGAAGACGGTTAATTTGTCCTTTTACTAATTTTTTTGTTACATGGAGGCGTATCTTCTTTATTCAGTCTGTTGATTCAAATGCTAATCTCTTCCAGAAATGTATCATAGACACACCCATATATAACATTTTACCACCTGTCTGAATATCTTGTAACTCACTCAAGTTGATGCATAAAATAAACGATGACAGGTAGTGATGAGTGTGTTAATTAATTTGATTGTAGTAATCATTGCACAACATAAATATGTATCAAATGGCCACACTGTACACCTTCAATATGCATAATTTACATTTATCAATTAAATATTTTAAAATTAAAAATTAAAAAAAAACAGTTAAAAACAACACCTTGAGAAAGGAATGATAAAAGGAAAGGCAGGTGAGCTGAGGCAACTGAAGGATTTTGATTATAAAGGGCTTTATATTTTGGCTGCCTTTGAAGATAAAGGAAGCTAGGATCGAAGAAATGCAGGCAAGCTCTGGAAGCTTAGAATTACCCTTGGCAAAAGCCAGCAAGAAAAGGGGACCTCCGTCGTACAACTGCCAGAAACTGAATTCTGTTAACAACCTGTGAGTGCCTGGAAGTAAATTCTCTTCCAGAGCCTCCAGGAAAGAATGTAGCCCTGTCCACACCTTGATTTTAGCTTAGTAATGCTCATGTTGCACTCCTGACGTTCAGAACTGTGAGATAATAAAACTTATGTTGTTTTAAACCATGACGTTTCTGGTAATTTGTTACATCAGCAAAAAAAAAAAAAAAAAAAAAAAAAA
>NW_016803894.1:923715-932639 GCF_001698545.2 Rhinopithecus bieti | reverse complement strand
TTCACCCGTCTCGGCCTCCCAAAGTGCTGGGATTACAGGCTTGAGCCACCGCGCCCGGCCTAGTTTCAGTGTTTTAAAACAGATTTCTGGCCTTAATTTTGTAGAAAAAAGAAAAAAAAAAAAAAAAAAAAAACAGATGCATTAAGAGAAAACGATCCTGCACATTGCCTTTAGGACATCCAGTAAATCACTAAAAAGAAGTGAAGCATATAAAATCAAAACATACACAACCTTTTAAAAACAGCAGGTATAGCTCAAGTTCTATAACAGTAAAGCAGCTGGTGTTAGCAGTGGGTAAATAATTTATATAGGACTGAGAGGCAGTTGGAAAGACATTTCAATGTCAACTTTTTAACATATGAGATTTTCAAATTAATAAATATAGTGTATTTGTGGTTGTGACTACTAAAAATAAAATTCACTGAAAATTAAGACATAATTCTACTAATGAGTTTATTCTAGAAAACCTGACAGTTTAATTTGGCATGAAAATTCATATGTTCTTTTATTTCATTGGAAAACATGCTGAAATATAGTATTGGTTTTTTATTTTAAAAAAGTAGGTCTGGCCTGGCACTGTGACTCATGCCTGTAGTACTAGCACTTTGGGAGGCCGAGGCAGGCAGATCACCTGAGGTCAGGAGTTTGAGACTAGCCTGGCCAATATGGTGAAAACCCGTTTCTACTTAAAAAAAAAAATAGCCAGGCATGGTGGCAGGCACCTGTAATCCCAGATACTAGGGAGGCTGAGACAGGAGAATTGCTTCAACTCAGGAGGGGGAGGTTGCAGTAGGTTGAGATCATGCCATTGCAATTCAGCCTGGGTGACAAGAGTGAAACTCCTTCTAAAAAAAAAAGTAGGTCTGGTTGATAGTAGAAAAAGAATATAAGCATAATTAGGAACCTGATAATCATAGGTTTGCTTAGCAAAAATAGGTGAAAGAATCACTTAATATTCCTTATTTTATAAAGAGTAGGCTTGAAACTAATTTCTAACATATAGCTTATGAAACTAAGAAACTTATTTTATAGGTAATGCACAAATAAGACACTTAGCCTCTAGAATTGAAAGCAGTTACTGGAACTTTATTCAGAAGGGTTTCCCCCTATCTACTTATCTTACTAGCATCTCCTAATATAAATTTTAGCCTATAAAAATACTTGTCATCTCCTTCAAAGAAGTTCTAAGGAAACAAAAGATAATATATACAAATCAACCAAGCAGTGTTCACTGAGTCTCTGTATTGTGCACTGTTGCTGTTAGCTTCAGAGGAGACAGCAGGCAGAAAAAGGTCATACATAAGAGAATGAGTTATGATCTGGTCACCAGAAAGCCTGCTGCAAAATAGCTGAAGAATGAGGAAAGCTATGTAAGAAAATAAAGGCAAAGAGTACATAACACTGTAAGACTTCATTAACTCAGCAGATCTTAAGAAAAACTCTTAGATCTGCGGAATCTGGGTTGGTTTTTGAAATGCCCTCTCACACTTTACCTTTCTCATCCTACTCAAACCTTCAATATCTAGGTCGACAGTTATCTCAACTCTATGGAGTAATTTTATTATGTACCCACACAAAATTATTCCACTGTTTTACAACCACTCTAGCTATTTCACATTCGTCCACATTTCTAGCTATATGCACTTGGATAGTTACTTAAGCACTCTGTGCCTCAATGTTCTCATCAATAACATAACAGTTTCTATCTCATAGGATTATTGTATTATATGAGTTTCTACAAAATACTTAGAACAGTGTTTGTCACATAGTAAGTGCTAGCTTTTAGTATAAAAATGTTTTATGTTTAGGAGCTGATATTATAAAATACAAGGTCATTAAGAGCAAAATATGCCTTATTTTTACAGAAGTAAATGTATTCTCTTTCAGAGTATAGGTGATTAATAGCTATTGTTAAATTGGAGTGACTATGTAGAAAAAGAAAATGTTTTAGGTAAAAGAAACAAGAAATTATATGTGTGGTTGTGATTAAGCTTTCATACCATAGTTCTGGTTTAATTGAATTAGGTTTTAATATTATTCCTATTAGTTAAATGGCTTATATGCACATTAATTTGACTTGAATTGGACATGTATGTTTAAATATGCTTATTTTTATAAAACTATCCTATGAATATATATGAACTATGTGTAAACAATGTATGGTTTATGTATTTAAGAAATTAATTTGTTTCTAATAACTATATTTTGAGTTAGAAACACTAGAAGGGACAGCATGAATTTTAAGTATACTGGCTTAAGAGAAAGAAGATAATTGACATGTTTGGGTGAACATCTTTTACCTCATATTTTCATTTTGCTAAATTTTAGACCTAATGGGAGCCTTAAACTTTTTTATCTTGAAAACAAAATTCAAGGAAATGTTTTGAGAAACTTTGCTGTTAGAAAGATTTTGTTTTTATTTCCATCAGAATGTCATATAAATTACACAAATCAAATCTGTTGACATCCCAAGAATATTATAATTACATGTTCTTATAAATTACATGGGAATTGCACATACTGTGAACAGCATTGTAATTATTATGTAATATGTATTATAATTTATCTTACAGAAATAACAAAGTCTTGTAAGTAAAGTAATAAATGTGCTGCTATATTACCATAATTGACAAGTAATTGATAAGTTATCTTCTTTAGGACAAAAAGGTCACTAGTAAGAATGGACCCAATTCAACTTTTAATTTAAAATACTCATTAAATTTAAGATGAGCATTGGGTATCTAAAACAATCAGTCATAGAAATAAAGTCAAAAGTTGGTTTCCATAGACTGGTAGAGAGAGAAATGTGGAGTTGCTGCTCAACAAGTATAAAGTTTCATTTATGCAAGATCAATACGTTCTAAAGATCTGCTCTACAACATTGTGTTTATAGTTAACAACACTGTATTGTATACCTTACATTTTGTTGAGGACAGATCTTATGTTAAGCGTTTCTGCCATAGATTTTTAAATTATACTTTAAGATTGGGATACATGTGCACAACATGCAGTTTCATTACATAGGTATACACGTGCCATGGTGGTTTGCTGCACCCATCAACCCATCACCTACATTAGGTATTCCTACTAATGTTATCCCTCCTCTAGCCCCCCACATCCTGATAGGCCCCGGTGGGTGAAGTTCCCCTTCCTATGTCCATGTGTTCTCATTTGTCAACTCCCACTTATGAGTGAGAACATGCAGCGTTTGGTTTTCTGTTCTTGTGATAGTGTGCTGAGAATGATTCTTCTCAACTTCATGCATTTCCCTGCAAAGGACATGAACTCACCCTTTTTTTATGGCTGCATAGTATTCCATGGTGTTATGTGCCACATTTTTTTATCCAGTTTTTATACCATTAATCCATCATTATACTATGTTGGGTTGGTTCTAAGACTTTGTTATTATGAATAGTGCCACAATAAACATACGTGTGCATGTGTCTTTATAGTAGATTGATTTATAATCCTTTGGGTATATACACAGTAGTGGGATTGCTGGGTCAAATGGTATTTCTAGTTCTAGATCCTTGAGGAATCACCAAACTGTCTTCCACAATGGTTGAACTAATTTACATGACCACGAAAAAAAAAAAAAAAAAAAAGCAGTGGATTGAGTCATGAAAGGTCAAGAAACTTGAGAATGAAATTTTACACATAAATATTCAGAATTTAAAAAAAACTTAGTCTATTGTATTTAATACAAGTTCAATTTGAAACCTATATGATAAAATGTATGCAATTTTAAAAGTATTTTTAACTGAATCCTAAATGTTTCTTGTTGACTTTTAACTTCTGATTTGTGTGTCTGCACATATGTATGTAAATTTTGGATTACTTAATAGTCTTCTGAAAACAATTTTGAAAGGTAAAACAGACTTTACATAAAAAATGATTTCAACTTTTAAAATGCTTACTATGTGCTGGATATTAAGCACGTTACATTTATTGAACCCTGTGAGTCACACGCTTATATAATTGATTCAGATAACTCATTTAAAGCTCACTATAATCCTATCAGTAGATGCTGTTACCATCCCCATTTTCTAGGTGAGGAGCTAGGGCACAGTGTAGTAAGGTGACAGTCCTAACATCATAGTATAATGATGGATTAATCGTATTCAACTCTAGCAGGTAATTACAGAATCCAGGCTCTTAATCACCATGCTAACCATCTTCATTCAAATGGAAAACAGATAAGGAAGACAGAAGTTTAAAGGTGTTTTACTGTGAATGAAGAACACCACCACCACCGCATTTCTTTAATAGCCTTACACACTTTAAAGTAGCACTTTTCAGATGGGACACATTTATTGCTCCAAGGGGATAGGTACAAAGTAAATAAAATTTCCCCATGGCCCATACTGCTGTCTCATCCTGAAAGTATGAGTCACTTTTTTCAAAGTGTGATTCATGTAATATATAACATCATGTTAGGTGCTCTTTTCAAAAGCTTACCTTTCGATGGGATTGTATGTCTAGAATTACAAACCTGTACGATCAAGAGTAAGTTACCCAGCCATTCAAGGATTCAGTTTTTCTGTCTGTAAATGATCCCATTAGACTGAATAAGTTCTAAGCATATTTTAGATGATTTTAGGATATACAATAGAGAAAAAAATGCAGGCTTTGTAGGCAGAGGGCCAGTTTCACTGATGAAGTTACCAATTTACTGAATCTCTACTTTTACTACTGTGAAATTGAGATGAAAATAATCTATTTTACAGAATGGTTGTGAGGATTAACTTAACTAGCTAGTGCACACTCAATAAACATTAGCTATTATTCTTATAAAATAATATAATAATTTTATTTACTATAAAATTTGTCCCAATTGCAAATGATTATTTGCCATGGAGTTTATTACTAAGGAAAGTTAATTTAAAATAACTGACATGGAATTTTAAATGATCTGGTGAGATTTAAATGATTCTATTAGTAGGTTTTTAATGCGCTTGATTAAATGTCTTTGAAATACCATGCTTAGTCAGGGATATAGCTTTTACTTAGCTCCTAATACAAAGTCCCAATTGTTCTGCAGGTGATTCACATCTTGAAAGGGTGTAAAAGTGATTCTACACTCATTTTCAATCCAACTTGAATTTCTGTTTCATTATTTTCTAATGAAATTGAATTTGGTAATACTTGACACCTGATAAGATTTTGTTTATCTTGCTATAAAAAATAGATTAATAAAGTAGATTTCCACAGAGCTCAGTCTTGGCTATCACATTTTAGAGCCACATAAAAATTCTCATCCATCTGCTTACAATATTCTATCTTTATGGCTTTTCATAAGCAATATTGCTTTCAGTTTGGTATTGAATTTTAAGAAACCAAAATATAATTGTACACATTGTATATTTCTGTAATGAAATTGAGATAAACACAATTGTCTACATTCCTTTGTCACTTTTTATGGACAACATTTATTCAAAATGCAGTGGATATGTGAACAAATTTGAGTCTTTATAATATGGCAAATGCAGTTGCCTTGCTTTTGGAAAATAAAGCATCCTAAAATTGGCATCAATTACTAATTAGAATGTTAGAGTTTAAAATAAGACTGTGATCATCAGAGAATGATTGGACTACTGAGACTGTAGTACATCATCAGCGGATGGTCTAGGTGCGGTCCCAACTTGATTTTCTTTCTCCATTCATATTTTCAGATTTTTCATCAGACTCTCTATTTGTATATTTCCAACCCACCTTTCATGCCCTGTGTATAATTATGAGTAATATATTCTTTTAAATATTCGTAGGTACAATTTCTGTACCTTACTTTTTTCACTTGTTTCTTAGATTTATAGGTATTGATAATGTATAATTCTCTCTTTTTGATACATTATTGCATTTTAGTATTGTTTGAAATCCCATGCAATGAAAAGTACTTTATTAATCATCACTCTATGGTCTATCTATTATTTTTCAAAATCTTTAGAAATGCAAACAATGCTGTAATCAACATCTTCCTGTGTATATCTATTTATATGTGCCAAGTTTCCTGCAGGTTTCTGAAATCTTCTTTATGCTTATCAATTATGAAAAGATGAAAGGCAAAAGGATAGTTCTGAGGGAAACATATTACCTCTCCAAGACAGGAATAAATAGAGCATTGATTTATCTTGTTTCAAATTAAAGAGTTTTTGATAATATTGATTCTTCTATTATCATAACGCTTTTCGTTTCAAGCAATTATTTCATTTTATGCCATCACAGAATAAAATGCAAATATTATGTACTAATCCTACCTTATTTCTCCCTTAAGAATTATAGATTCCATTTTGGTCTTTCAGAGACATAATTTCAGATGTTCTTGACTAATGGTTTGTGATATCTATATCTATTTCTCTTTCAATTTAAGTATGTTCTAATGATTCTTGCAAAGTACCATATGATGAAACAATAATCTTTTTTTAAAATAGGTACTATACTATCATAATATTTAGCTATTAACCTTATTTGTTTTTATTTGTGTTTATTGTTTTAAAAGTACATAAAAATGCCATTTGACACCAAAATAAACATTTGTTAAGAACTCATTATGTGCCAAATTCTGTTACCATTTTTATTATTTATTCACCTAAATATACTCTTTATTTGGATCAATACAATATCACGTTGTAGATTAAGAAAGCAAGAGTGAGAAAGCAAAAATTTGTAAATATGTTGAAGCAAACATATGAGAGCAAAATTCTTAATTGCTAGGTTTTGTTGATTTTGTTACATAAGGCCACAAACTTTACTGATATTTAGCCACATGATAAATATACTTA
Source organism: Rhinopithecus bieti (assembly GCF_001698545.2). Lineage (NCBI taxonomy): Eukaryota > Metazoa > Chordata > Mammalia > Primates > Cercopithecidae > Rhinopithecus > Rhinopithecus bieti. The sequence continues at coordinate 925,860 of NW_016803894.1, read as the reverse complement.
AATTAACCTGTCTTATACTCATGTTGTCATGAGTAAAATCTCAAGCATAAGAATTTTATTATATTTTATCTGAAAATATATTAAGTACTATTGAATGTAATTCTATTGTCTATATTAATTACGTGTTTTTTTCCTTTGACATGCTTTAAAAAATTAATTAAGATAAGTACATTCTGTACTAGAAAATTTTTATCATTATAAAACTGTCTATATTAAACAGACTAGATAGATCTGAGACATACAACCTATGCCTCATATCTATATTTTCACTTCACTAGCAATGTGTTTATAACATTGTGCGCAACACTTTAAAAAAATTTAACTTTTATTGTTTATATTTCATGTATTTTACAAATACATGTTATGTTGGAAAATAATTGAGACTAGAAAGACATAATTTATCATTCAAATCCTCTTAAAATATCTTGGTTGGGATTCTTGGTATATATGTTCAGAACATAAGTATTTTCACATAAAATTATATACAATAAGCATTCAAAAGAATAAGGGAAAAAAGCTATTACAGTGGTATACCATGGTATTCCAGGCCTTGTTTTTAAACTTGTGTCTGTGTGTGAATATAGTGGATATTGTTCTCTTAGAAAATATTGTTAAAACAGTTTTTTTTTTGCATAGGGTACGTGTATTATGTGAAATGTATTAGATTTTAAGTTTACTTTACTATAGACTATGGGAAATCTGAATATTGACTTCATTCTAACCTCTGCTGATTTCCCAGTTAAACTATTGATTATTTTGATTACAGTGCACCAGTATGCACATGTGTACATATGGACAACTGTTTTTATTTTTTATTTTGTTAACATTTTATTTGTTTATACATAATGTTAACAAGCACCCAATTTATTGCTGAAAGAATATTAAATGTGTTATTTATTTCTCAATTGACTTACCTTTGAAATACAATTATTTTCCAAAAACGAAAAAACAAAAAACAAAAAACAACAACAACATTATGGACACATGGCAAAACAATATCATTCAGCAAAGTTGAAAACCATTTTAGAAATGTTCTATTACATGAATGTACTACATATTTATTTTCCTACTTCTTTAGCTTCTCAAATGAATGCAAACTCTGATTCTTTTGTACACTTTTATGAGTGCGATTTTGTACATCTACATACCATGACTTTTTAGTCAAGTGCCAAACCTATTAATGATGGAAATCCTCTAGCGTTTTATTGGTTCTTTCATTCATGTAAACAATCTGTTTTATTGTATATAATCCTTTTTAAAGTAAAAATTTGGCTAGGTAGGCCGGGAGCAGTGGCTTACGCCTGTAATCCGGGCACTTTGGGAGGCGGAGGTAGGAGGATCACGAGGTCAGGAGATTGAGACCATCCTGGCTAACACGGTCAAATCCCGTCTCTACTAAAAATACAAAAAATTAGCCCGGCGTGGTGGCGGGCCCCTGTAGTCCCAGCTACTTGGGAGGCTGAGGCAGGAGAATGGCGTGAACCTGGGAGGCGGAGCTTGCAGTGAGCCGAGATTGCAGCACTGCACTCCAGCCTGGGCGACAAAGCCAGACTCCGTCTCAAAAGAACAACAACAAAAACAAACAAACAAACAAATTGGCTAGCTAATACATTCACAGAGCTCAATTTTGGAAATATCAAAGTATACACTGTGAAATGCTTTTCTTTCACTATTTTTTCCCAGCCACCCCGTTAATTCAGCTTTAGAAACTATGGTTATTAGTTTTCTGGGTATACTTACAAAAAGAGTGTTTTCACATATATACGTACACAGCAACATTTCTTCCTTTTTAAAAAATTTTTATTTATTTTTTGAGATGGATTCTCGCGCTTGTTGCCCAGGCTGGAGTGCAATGGCGCGATCTTGTCTCACTGCAACCTCTGCCTCCAGGTTCAAGCGATTCTCCTACCTCAGCGTCCCAAGTGTTTGGACCAACCAAGGCAAGATGGTGCATTTCCGGGTTCTTCACCGTCAACTTTCCTGCCCCGGGAAAGACACAGGTGGACTGCGCAGGCGCAACCCGACCTCCTATGGAGGAAAAACGCCTAGCCACGCCTACCGCCCGGCCCCTGACCTGCCTATGTCCCACCCACTGCCCTCCCACTCCCAGGCCCAGGACATAAAAGCTGCTCCCCGCCCCCCCCC
>NW_016803894.1:919259-923364 GCF_001698545.2 Rhinopithecus bieti | reverse complement strand
CTGCGCAAACTCCCTCAGCCCCCACTCCTGTCAGGACTGCAGGAAGTCCACCCCAGAGCTCCACAGGGCGACTCTCTCGGCCTCCTTTGCCAGAGGCCGACAGACCTCACCCTCCACACCTTCTTCCCTGAAGCTAGGTGACCAAAAAAATAAATTTGCAGTTTTGCTCCTAGCCTTGCCTACTAGCTGGTCCTTTAATACTCACCCTGGTGAGCCTGGAAAGCAAATCAGTTTCCTGGAAAGCAAATCACCAAGTAGCTGGGATTACAGGCATGCTACCATGCCAGGCTAATTTTGTATTTTTAGTAGAAATGGGATTTCCCCATGTTGGTCAGGCTATTCTCAAACTCCCGACTTCAGGTGATCTGTCCACCTTGGCCTCCCAAGGTGCTGGAATTACAGGCGTGAGTCACCAAGCCCGGCCTCTTCCCATTTTTATCTAAATTAAAGCATTCTATACAATTGTTTAACACTTTGTTATTTTAATTAAGGATATATGTTTTAGATTTTTCTAAATTAGTTCACAGGTTTATTTATTTATTGATTGATGGTTCAATGCTGCATACTTTTTCATTGCATTTTCCATTGTATAGATGTAACATAATTGATATGGTTTGGCTCTGTGTCCCCACCAAATCTCATCTCGAATTATAATCCCTACTTGTCGAGGGAGGGACCTGGTGGGAGGTGATTGGATCAGGAGGGCAGTTCCCCCCATGCTGTTCTCATGATAGTGAGGGAGTTCTCGTGAGATCTGATGGTTTAAAAGTTTGTGGCAGTTCCCCATCCACCCCCTCTTGCTGCCTTGTGAAGAAGCTTCTTGCTTCTTCTTTGCCTTCTGCCATAAATGTAAGTTTCCTGAGGCCTCTCCAGCCGTGAGGAACAGTGAGTCAATTAAACCTCTTTTCTCTATAGATGTCCAGTCTCAATTAGTTCTTTATAGCAGTGTGATAATGGACTAATACCATAATTAATTTAATTAAACACCTATTTATAGACATCTGTGAATAGAATTATAGTACAAACAATGCTGTAATGAATAACTAACTCTCTATGTCCATATGTATTTCTATAGAATAAATTTCATGAAGATGATTTGCATATTCAATAAATATATAGATTTATTTCAATAGATATAGACAAACTTTTCTGTATCAGGCTTTAAACAATTTACCACGTACTAGCATTTTATGAGTGTCTGTTTCCTATACCCTCATCAACAGAATATGTTATCAAACTTTTGTACTTTTATTAACTGATAGGTGAAAAATTTATGTAGATTTATTTGCACCTCTCTAAGAATAAATGAAATTGAGCTTATTTCATAATCATAAAAGGGACATATTTTCCTTTTGTGAACTGTCTTTTCTTTTTTACTACTGGATTTTGTATTGTGTTACTGATTTTAGGAGATTTATACATTAGGGAAATTAGCTCTCTGTGGTAATAGAACTTCTATATTCCCCGTTTTAAAATGTTGATTGTAGTTGTTTTAATTTTATGTTATTGAAGTTATATTTTGTTCTATTAAGTTTTGGTTTCGGAAAGGCTTCTCCCATTCTGATAGTATGAAAGTAAAGAAATGTGTATTATGGATCTAATAAGAGTATGTATGAGGTACTATATCAGTTGCTATTATCAATATCTCCCTGCTCAGAATGGTATTTGGGGAGGTAATCAATGTGAAAATGACTGAGAAATATTATGTTGAATAAAATAAGTGATATAATAAAATATAAGCCACATTAATTTACTCTTTATTGATTACCAATTATAATTTTCAGTTATGTGAATGAAAATTTGATTAGCAATTCTTCTCTCTCAGACTCCACTAAGCTCCGTGAGATTTAGAAAGTATAGTCACGTGCCATGTAACAACATTTCAGTCAATGACAAACTACATATGTCTGTGGGTGGTCCTGTAAAATTATAATGGGACTGAAAAGCGCTTATCACCTGGTGACATTGTGGCCATCATAACGTCATAGCACAATTGCTTTATTTTTTGATAAATGTACTGTAGCCTAAGTGTACAGTGTTTATAAAGTCTACAATAGCATACAGTAATTTCCTAGGCCTTCACAGTCACTCAACACTCATTCACTGACTCATCTAAGGCAGCTTCCAGTACTGCAACCTCCAAACAAGGCAAATGCCCTCCCTACACAGGTGTACCATTTTTGATATTGCATACTCTATTTTTAGTTTCCTTTTAAAATATAGACATATGTTTGGATACACAAACATTTACTACTGTGTTACAGTATTCTGTTAATATTGCCTACAGTGTTCAGTGCAATAACATTTGTAGCCTAGGAGCAATGGGCTATACCACAGAGCATAGGTGTGCCACAGGCTATACCATCTAGGTTTGTGTAAGTACATCTTATGATATGTGCACAACAATGAAATCACCTAACCAGGTGTACATGTTGTTAGACGATGCATGACTGTACGTCTGTCTTGTTTATCAAAGTGTCTCAAGAGGCTAGCCCAGAGCCTAGAAAATGGTAGACACTTAAACATCTACTTACTGAATAATAAATCAATGTTTATCACAGTGCCTCACACTGTAAACTAAGTTTACCTGGAAAGACACATGTTTAAGCAAATAATCATAGTATATGTTCTGAGAAGTAACACTAATAGGGACAAGGTATTGAGACTGCTTGAGGAAGGAGCTCCTGATTCTGTCTGAGGGCGACTTCTGGAGGGAGCCTTATCAACTGAGCACACAATCTTGAATTATGGTACTCCAGCTACACAAAATATTCAGAAGGACTAAAAGTCATAGCAGAAAAAGGGAAGCAAACAACTGTAATGGTTTGTTTTAACTGCTACAGACTTTTTGTTTGTTCTTTTGTTTGTTTGTGGAATGACTGGTATTTTTGGTAGTAGGGGAATATTAAAATAGAGGTACTTAATTTAGGAATATCATGTGGAATAGGTTATATTTGTAATTAGAATATTGAAAAACGATGGAGCATCTCAATAGGCAGAAAATCAATGGGAAGGGTCCAGGTCTAAAAGAACATGTTCAAAGTTACAGAGAAGTCATAAAGTACTTAAAAAAAAAAAAAAGAAGAGAGATTATTTAGAACAGCAGGAGCCTAACAAAAGCAATAAGGGTAAAAACTGAGATAGGGTGTCCTCTTAGAGAAGTTTAAAAATGAAAGAGTGTAAGGTTACCAATTCAATATCTTAATAAAATAATTTTTTGTTTGTTTTTCATTCCTGAATGTAGTTATGAGAAGCAAGAATATCCACAGCTTTCCATAACTGGTATGAAGATTGATGGTAGTTTTTTTCTGTTTTATTTGTTTTGTCTCATAAATATTTCTCAATAGTAGCTATTTTACAGAATATAATAAGAGACTAAGAGTATTGATCTAAATCTGAACTTGTCACAACATGTTCCTATGATGCAAATGAGCCAAGGATTTTCTTTACAACTTGTCCTCTTAGGTCATGAACCATTCCAAGATTCCCCTTGGCTCAGGGTCCTGGTGCTTTCCAATGATGATGACATCAGATATTTTTATAAGAGTCTATATTCTTTACTTTTTAGTTTGGAATTTATTTAGAGCACTTTTCAAAATAGTTTCTTCCTGAAATGGCAATAAAGTTTTGTTGCTGTTGTTTGTTAGTTTGTTTTGTCTATGTTCCATGATGTTTAATGAATTTCCCTGCTGGCACGTGCATGGGCAATATGAAGGTTTGGTGGCAGCAGCTGAACATTTTCTTGTTAGTGCGACAATGCTTATCTAACACTTTTTATGTTATTTCATGTATAACAAAAGTGTCTAGGCTGGGCGTGGTGGCCCACGCCTATAATCCCAGAACTTTTGGAGGCTGAGGTGGGAGAATCACTTGAGTACAGGAGTTTGAGACCAGCATGGACAACATGGTGAAACCCTGTCTCTACAAAACATATTTAAAAATTAGCTGGGAGTGGCGGCTGCGTCTGTACTCTCAGCTACTCTGGAGGCTTAGGTGGGAGGATCACCTGAGCCCATGAGATCAAGGTTGCAGAGACTTGTGATCAGGCCATTGCACTCCAGCCTGAGTGACAGAGTGAGAGCCTGTCTCAAAAAAAAAAAGTTTT
>NW_016803894.1:902788-916679 GCF_001698545.2 Rhinopithecus bieti | reverse complement strand
TTTTTTTTTTTTTTTTTTTTTTTTTTTTTTTTTGCTAGAAGTAAACTTTTAGGAAATTCAAAATGCAAACTTGTTTTAAATACTTGAAAATAAATTGCTTTCTCTTATTTTTCATCTTCTGAGAGTTATAAGATTGTTAGAAAAGATTTCGGCACCATCTATCTCTCGTGCTTCTTAAAGCATGTGTAGTATTAAATTACAGGAATTTATATGTGGTTCTTTTATATATTTTTTGAAAACTTATGAACTACTGGGAAGTATTTATGCTAACAATTTTAATTAGATGCAAGAAAGTAAAATAAGGTATTTATACCATTTAAAGCTTTATTTGAGATATCCCCACTAATTATTTTGCCATGCTTTCATGTAAAAAAACTCAACTTTCATTTGGAGTTTATAGTTTTGAGCCCAGCCTATAATTTGCTTTTTGTCTTACTTTTGTTTGAATCAAACCACTATATTGTACAAAACTGTGCTTATGTGATTATAATTGGAACACAACATCATAAGTAACTGAGATTAACATACCAAAGTAGTACGAGAAAGCTCCTTGGATTAACTGTATTTGAGCAATAGTCTTTTTTCTGATCTCTTCCCATCCAGTTGTGGCTCCCTGCAATCAGTTTTCATCACTGAAGGTAGATTAATTTTGGTATCACTCTATACATTTTATTATTAGGTTAGTTCAAATGTTATTATGGGTTTTGCCATTACTTTCAATGTCAAGAATCACAATTACTTTTGTACCAACCTAATAAGACTTTCTATTTTATGCCATCTTCCCTCTTACTTTCTGTGATCTAGGCACATTGAATTTATTTCAGTTCCTCAAAGTTTTGTTTTTGTTGGGTAGGATTTTAAATTAAGGTAATATATATAAATCACACACAGTACTACATGGCATATAGCAAGCTTTCAATAAATGTACTGCTATTTATGTTGTTTTGCCTAAGAACTTATGAAAAAAGGAAATATGAATCAGTTAAACACCTCTTGGCCAGGCTGGTCTCAAACTCCTGACCTCAGGTGACTCACCCACCTTGGCCTCCCAAAGCGCTGGGATTACAGGTGTTAACCACCACACCCATCCTCTTGCTTCTTCAAGCTAATGAAATGCCAGATGATGGAGAAAATGTTTATATATTTGTAGTATGTTGTCCTTGCTTGAGAGCTACTACTGATTAAAGTAAGGAAGGACAACAAACTACAAATATATAAACATGTATTTTGCAACAGTTTTGTATTGGGAGATAAAATAAAGTGAGATATTTGGCCAACTATAGTAAGGAAAAGTAATAACATTTTTTTTTTTTTTTTTTGTCATGTGTGGCCATCTTTTCTCTCTCTTTGCCACCCAATAGCAAAACACTTTCTCCCAAGCTGTCAGAGTGGACTGGCATGGGAGTTATGATGAGCAAGAAAAATGTTGACAGTAGAGATTATATATTTTTGATTTTATGAAAATGTACAGATCAAATACTGATGTATTCATTATCATTCTCTCTCACTTTCTCATCCCCACCTTTTCTCTCTTTCACTTTACATCCAATCTATTTGTTTTTATCTCTCTATTTATCTCCCTATCATCTATCCGTAGTTTCTATCATTTATCTTTCAATCTAACTATCCACCATCCATTTAACACATACTACCCCCAAATTTGCAAAAGTACCTTCTATTAACAAAAAGAAAGTGGCCCAAGTTGGAGAAGAATAAAGCACAGTGGTGCCATAATAACACTCTGCTGTCTTTGATTGGATACCTCTTCAAAAATAGTGGTTTTCTTTCTTTATCTGGTATATGCAAATTCTGCATCTGCCACCCTGCATTTCAATAAAAGATTTAGAATAGAATTGATTCTTAATACTGATAATTATATTTAACAAATGACTATTATTTTTGAAGTGCTTAGAATATATATTATAAATAAGAAAAACGAGTGCATAATTGATGTATAGTTTCAGTGAGAAGAAGTGTTTCATTCTGACCTTGTTTTGCTTTTGTAATATTTTATTGTGTATTGTTTTACTGCCTAGGGAGAACAGTAGGAAGGTCGTGCATTCATTGTTTGCTTTTAGTTTTGAGGGAAAGTATAATTTTAATAACTTTTTATTCCTCATACTTTTTTTCTAGATGATAAGGATAGGATTTTAGCAGACTAAGTCACATCAAGCAGTGGCCAAAAACAAGAATACATTGGTTATAAGAAACCAATTATTTACTCATAAATTAAGTAAAATATCATTGCTTTAGACATTTTGAACTACCAAGTTTTCTCTACAGTGAGAATTAACCATTCACATGTCTGAAGATTTACATATTGGCAGAGTGTGCACTAGAAATACTATATTGTTTTCCTGTTACAAATATTATGCATATTCATTATAGAAACTTTAAAACTTCAATAAATTTTAAAAGATATTTTAAAAGTGTGTAACCCCAGATGAATACATAACAACTGATATTCTGCTATTTTTCTTTCTATTCTTTGTGGTGTGTGTGTGTGTGTGTGTGTGTGCATCTTTTCACATAGTAATGAATATGTAATACATATGTAATGAATGTCTTATACAAATATGAATTTTAAGTATATAGTGTGTGTATGTGTGTATATATACGTATATACATATATATTCATATACATATATATGTATATATATACGTATACATGTATATATATACGTATACATGTATATATATACGTATATATGTATATATATACGTATACATGTATATATACGTATACATGTATATATATACGTATATATGCATATACATGTATGTATACACACGTATATACATGTATGTATACACACGTATATACATGTATGTGTACACACGTATATACATGTATGTGTATATATACGTATATACATGTATGTGTATATATACATATATATATATATATATATATATATATATAAAATAGTCCTGCATCGTTTTACTTGATATTATGTTTTAAATATTTTTTATATTCTGGAAAATATTTGACAATATAATTTTACTTTTATGATGAATATCTGTATAAAATATTTTCTTATTAGCTATTTAGGTTATTTCAGCTTTGTGATTATAATATCTATAGCAGGTATTATAAAACGTATTTGGAAATACATAGAATTTCTTCTTGAATTTGGGTCTTTTTTCTTGATTTGTAGTTAAAACTGGGAATGGAGATGGAGCGTTATAGGAAGTAAATGTCTCCTTTCCCTAAGTTAAGGGTAGCTGGACCACATCACTTGGTGTGGTTTTAGCACAGGGACATGGGGTGTCAACCAGTGCTTGACATGTGGCATCAAGGGCTTTCTCACCTCTTCCTAACTTCCATTCATTTTCCTGAGTTTAGATATCTTAAGCTTGCTAGGAAAATCTCTTAGGCTCCAAAAAGAGAGTTACAGAGTGTTAAGAAGTCAGTGACTTTTAAGGTTGCACATAATATTGCGGTGCCAGAGGTTGTCTGCTTCTTGTCATAGAACATAGTGCCTTTTCTCTCCTTTTACTCGTTATAGTTGATTCTCCCCTTTTCTTCTGTCAATGACTAGTGCTCCTTGTCTTTTGTTCCTTGTCCTGTCACCCTTTATAGTGTTGGCTTTGTCACTTATTATCTTACACTCCCCCCAAACCTGCTATTTATCCTTTATTCCTCATCTTGATTGGTGTTTCAAATGTCTCCCTCCTGGGGAACTGCTCCCAGAATTGAACAAATCACTTCCCTCTCCATGTACCTATCACACTACTATTATAGCAATGTTGCTGAAAACAATGATGTGTCAGTCTATACTGAAATTTGAATTATTTAAAAAATAAGGACAGAAAAAATAGTTTTCCATGAAGTTAAATAAATTTAATAAGATATTTTACTTAATGATGATGCTGTTTTTCTACTATGATTGATGTTCTAATAGTATATGCTTTGTGCAGTAATGTTAGAAAGCATGTTGACAGCCCCGTTTTTGTTTAATTTTTTTGAAGTTAAAATTGCAATGGCCCATGACATTTAAAGTCTAGAAAGTACAGTAATACAGTACTTATCATAATGAAATATACTTATTTGTGTACATGTGTGAATCTTTCAGATTTTGAGCCTTTTGACAGCATGCTTGTGTCTTTAACTTTTTCTCCTATTGTCTCATAAAGGGTAGTCCATAAAAAGTGGTGCTTATTAAGTGTATATTATGTTTTATTTGCATTATTTTAGATGTTTATGTGAGTGTATCATATTACTTTCAGTGTGAGAGATGAGTAATGTAATTTAGCAAAGTTTTACATAGGCAAGTTGCTACTTCATAAGGCAATGATTTACATGAGGATAAAAGCATGAATTGAAATTGGATCATTTTCTACATTCTGGTCCAAATTAATCGGTCTCATTTTGTATTAATGATCTACCTTTCCTTTTAGTATTATCAACTTATATTAATGTTTGTCTTTCAAATTTTCAAATATTTCTATTTGACAGACTAATTTCTCTGTTCTTGCTTTTCTATAAATTTAAATTTCAGCACACACACATTATTCTTCACACTTTCTGTAAATTCTCCTGTTCATTTTTAAATATATAAAGCTTGATTCTGTAGCTCAGGGAATTTCATTCAATAAAATATCTTAGCTCAACAAACCATCAAATTACTTAAATAATAGTTCAAATTGCTTAAAACATGTTTATCAAAAACAACCAAATACATATTTGGACAGGTAATGTTACCTGCAGGTGTTATTTGAAATAATCCTAACTCATTCAGTGTGTGGTCTTAGATAGAGTTCCTTATTTTGAGTGTTAAGAGTGTTTCTATACTTTTATCAGATTTCCATGTATCCATGCAAAAATTCAGGAGTTATTTGGAATTATTTGGTGTTTTACCATAATAAAATAAAGCTAATAATAATCATTATGATGATAAAAAATTATTCACAATTTTACTGAACATTTATGATGTGCTATATATTATGTGCCAAGATTAAGTAATCTGTGTGCTTAATTAATTTATTCATTCAACAAATGTTTATGTATCATTGTAGGAACAGGTAATACAACAGGGAAAAAAATGTATGAAGTTACTGCCCTTGCAGAACTTGCATTCTAGTAGGGAGAGAGAGACGACAAAGGAATTAAAAGTGAATATACAGAACTATAGGCAGTGAAAAGAGTTATAAAAAAATAAGAGGGAATAAGAATAGCGATGGAGTAGTGGGTAGGTATGGTTTATTGTTTTACACGGGATGATCAGGGACTCACTAGTAATGTCACATACATGTAGAGGCTTGTAATATGGAAGGGAGTGGGCCATGTAGAAACCTGTAGAAAGAGTTCAGAAAGAGAAAAACAAATACAAAACCCCCTAGAAGTCAAGGTGATTTGCTTTATGTAAATTATTCCCTTTGCCAGAGAGACAGATAGTTACTCTCCTGGGAAGCTGCTCTCACCATAGAATGAGTTACTCCCTCTTCTATGCTCCTGAAGCAGATATGGTAATATTTTTCAAAACATTGGTCCACTAATTAGGGTTGGTCTATGATAAAGATTACATTGAGTAAAAAAAAAATGAGAAAAGTGGTGGTAATTGAGAGTCCCAGGTTGACACCTAATTTTGAAGTTAAAAGTTTGACATATGAAATCCATATGAATATGAATCATTTGGCATCATAAGACATTTAGAAATTTTAAATTGTGTCTTTTTTTTTTTTTTTGGTGCTCAGTAGACACCTTTCTCTCCAGTAAAATAAAAATTAAAAATGATTACAAGTTTGTAATAATGCAGGAAGATAACTGAGCTCTGTTTAGGTTCCTTCTCTCTGAACTTCAGCCTGGAAATTCCACAGACAGCAAGCCAGGGCAATTGTAGGGTGGACCTCGTTTGGTTCACCTCACTCCAAGATTATTATACTGTGAAATTTTAGTCACTTTTCAGTCCCTAATATGCTTNCACCTTTCTCTCCAGTAAAATAAAATTAAAATGATTACAAGTTTGTAATAATGCAGGAAGATAACTGAGCTCTGTTTAGGTTCCTTCTCTCTGAACTTCAGCCTGGAAATTCCACAGACAGCAAGCCAGGGCAATTGTAGGGTGGACCTCGTTTGGTTCACCTCACTCCAAGATTATTATACTGTGAAATTTTAGTCACTTTTCAGTCCCTAATATGCTTAAAATTATTTATTTAAATTAATTATTTTAGTTAATTATTTTGTATTTAGGGACTAAAAGTAATTAAAATTTTAAGTTGGTTGAAATTTTATGAATTCTTGAAAAGATTCATCTGCCTTTTGGGAAAAGATAGAATTGGTCATTGTTAACTGAATAAAGCTGAATAAAGTATATCACTTTTTAATGTTCTCAAATCTTTCTCATTTTGAGGAGTTGAACTGAAAGTAGTTTCAATATGGCAGTGTTACATTTAGAGAACATGAGTTATTTTTTATTTTGTTTTATGTTTTGTTCTTCTCAGACTGAGTAACCACGTTCTAATCTGCATATGTGATTTATTTATTTGCTACATTGCTATGAACTGGGTACTACACAGGGCAAGTTACATGCTGAAACAAAGCATCACAATGGCTGGAAATTGTTTAATGTTTTTATACAGGATAGGTGGTCATGCTGTGCAAGAGAATTGTCTTACTTCCCAGTCCTACTAGGGAGAGACTCTTCTACTCAAAACATCCTATCGTTTCCTCCTTACATACCGATGATAATGAATTTCTTAGAAAGCATTGTTTAGAAACACAGACCAGAGAATTATTCATTCATGGGGGGAAAAAAAAAAACCATCCAAACAAACATGACTTAGACAGACATCTGATTATAAAACCCCAGGAAGTACTTTCCTTTATCAGTTATAAAACCTTAGGGGGGACTTCCGTTTATCTGGAATCATGGCTTCCAAATTTACTCTGTAGCCCTAAACAACTAAAAATCTTGATACAATATTTATAACAACAGCTTTCAAACATTGGGCTATAGGTGTCACAGTATAGTAATCTTGGAGTGAGGAGAAACAAATGAGATGGGCCTTACAGTTGTCCTGTCTTACTGTCTGCAGAGTTTCCAGGCTGAGGTTCAGAGAGAAGAAACCTAAACAGAGCTCAGTTATCTCCTGCACTGAGGAGACAGAGTATTTGGGGAGTTAGTTAAGGTGGCTAGAATTGATGAGGCAGTGCATGTGAGATGAGAGAACTGCACAAGAGAGCTCAGAGGTCTGCAGAAGGCTTCATTCCAGTCTTCAGTTCAGTACTAATCAGCATTTCTGTGAGAAACTACTCCATGCTAAAAAAGCTGTCATTGGAAAGAAATGGGTGGCACAATTATCAGAGCTCAGTCAGGACTAGGAGTAATTCACAATCCGAAAAGCCAGGATGGAAAAAAAGTTGTAATACATGAAACATCAGGCAAAAGGGTCATTTCTTAATCTGTTAGGGATGCTATAAAAATACAATAGACTGAGTGACCTATGAACAACAGAATTTGTTTCTCACATTTCTGGAGGCTGGGAAGCCAAGATCAAAGCACTGGCAGATTCAGTGCCCAGTGAATGTGACTTTTCCAGTTCAAAGATGGTACCTTCAAGCTGTATCGTCACATAGAAGAAAAGGGGAACCCCAGCTTGCTTGGGCTTATTTTATAAAACCAAAAATCCCATTCATGAGGCCTTATACTCATGACCTAATTAATCACCTTCCAAAACGTCCCACCTCCTGATACCATTACCTTGAGGGTTATAATTTCAACATATGAAAATTTAAGGGCTTCAAACATTAAGACTATGGCATGGGACCAAATTAGAACTAGAAGTTAAAGCTGCTATGGGCCTAATGAAGTTTAAAAGCTCGTTTTAAAAGAATCATACTATTTCCAAGTAGTTTAGTTGCAAACCAAAGTAAATTTGAAAAAATATTTAAAGGATTACTCTCTTAAAAAAAAGTCCAGCACCCAGAAACACTTCAATAAAAAATTGTTGAACATTCAGAGAAGTAGAAGACCAGGAACAATAAAAATAACCAATCAGTAGAAACATCCAGAAATGACAAATAATAGAATAAGCAAACAAGGGCATTAAAAGAGCCACTGTATTCTCCAAATAACCAAAAAGAAAGAGGAAATCATGAGCATGTTGAAAAATTTTGCATGTAACATGCAAAATACACCCAAATTTAATTTCTAAAGCTGAAAAATACAATGTTTGAGATAAAAAAATACTTGGGTGGAATTAATAGCAGATTAGATACTGCAGAGTAAAATATTATAGAATTTAAAGATAAAACTTCAGTAGTAATTTAAGTAAAAGTGCAAAGTCCCAGTTTCATATTTAGTATTAGTAATAAGCATTACTATTATCAAGAAGTAGACATTTCTGATTAGCCTGGGTTTAGCTGGCCCAATGTGATCCAAAAAAGGTACTCTGGATTGGGCCAATAATGTCTTAGTTTTGTTCCTGAAGACTTATCTCCATTTCATTTTTAAGAGTTTGCATCAGAACACACTCTACATACACTATGATGTATGGATGGTAAGTATTTATATCTCATTATGAAGTGTAGGATTAGATGTTTTCAACAAATCCTGGAAAGTAACTTCTATGGCAGGAGTCTCAGAAATGACAATCCATAGTCATAGAGAAAAATTGACACATAGACATCCTCTCTTTTGCCAGCACAATTAAAGTTAAATTTAAATCCCTTCAAGTAGAGCCTATCATCTTCTCATAGATCCCAGGAACCTAGCCTGTGAAATAATTTCAACTTGTAACTCAAGCCTTTTGAAAACATTTAAAAAGTTTTCTGAACTCCATGGGCTCCACATGACTGTAAGAGTTAGAGGCAATGGCAGGTAAGTGTTGCCTTTTGTGTGGTTTTTCCTTAATAAGGCTAATTTGTATTGGGTACACTACTTGTCATTTGTAGAGTACCAGAAATACTGAAAAACACTCATATTGGTGTTGACTGGCAAAACACAGATGTCAAACAAATCTAAATGTATGTCTTTGTCACTCCTTTGAGAACATTTCCAGAAATGATACAGCCAAAGTGATAACAGAAAAGGGTAAATAACTGCACGTTGTCTTCCAAATGTGCTGAGATACTATAGAAGCTAAAGATGGAAAGTGAAATTCATACATCTTAAAACGACTGAATGAATTTCTTCATTTCTTAGTCACAGTAAGTTCAGTGTTTGACCTGTAAGGCTAATAAAGACTGGAGACCTCATTTTGTTCTTGACAAGCATTGTTGAGCTCTTTGGTTGCAGTTCAAGCTGAAGAGCATTCCTAATAAGATATGTTCTAGCTCATTTTCCTACAAATGAAATCTCTGCCTTACATTGTCGTTAGTTATGGAAAATAACATCACTAACCCTTGGTAACTGTTGCCGAATGGCAGTAAAGATTTAATTGTTCAAATAATCCTCAAGCCTTCATATATCAAATGTACTGTATATTTTGAGAAATATTTGTGTCATTCGCTTTTAAATGAAGTTACCTCATTTTCTTACCTGTCACTTCACTGGGTTTCATACTGTCTAATTTATTAAACTAGCAAAGTAAGGGATTTGAGCCCACTATAGGTTAAGATTTCTACATTATCATTTGATCATTTAGAGTTTTGTTTGGTAATATTTCAAGGTGATTCTGTAAATTTTGTAAATAATTCTCCTTATACTTTCTAGCATTTAGAGTTTTATGTCTTTTCCTGGTGAAATTAGTGTTCTGCAAATTAGGAAAGGCAGAAACAAGTCAATCAACCTTATGGCACTGTCTACTTGAGAAAGTCACCATGTTCATTTTATACGTGATTTGTTTTGCTCCATTGTATTTTGAATTCTCCTGTCAGCCAGGTCATTTGTATCTCAGGCCACTGAGGGTCTCTCAAGACTGCTTCCTGTGAAATTGAGTGGCCCCTTTTTATTTCTCTGTTACAAATGTTTACTTTTCCCAGAGCACTTTTTTCTCCTAAAGAAAACTTTACATCCATTTAAATGTCTTGCCACCTCTCCCTTGCCAGGCATACTGACTTTTAAACCTACGCCTTTGAAGCATATAAAATCAATGATGTGTACTGAGTTTTCTATCTATTCCCAATAAATTGTGGTCACTACTTCACCTTTACCTACCTGCTCAGCAATATTCTCCGAAGAACCCAAGCATATCTGGCAGGTGTTATATATCTTGGCTGAATCTATGGCTGATTTTCTAGCATAGTGAGGTGAGTCTATACTAGGCTTGGAAGAAACTGAAGAAATTATATGAAGGAAAATATATGTGGCTTTATCATTATATCATATAGTTTCATCTGGTGATATGTCATTTATGAAAGGAGTAACTCCTGGATACACAAGTGGATGTGTGAATGGAAGAAAAAAAAATCAAATAAATAATGAGCAAGTTCTTTGTGTCTAGTATTGTAATGAGATATGTTTACAGTGTCTCACAGATGTCAATAGGAATAAATATCACTAGAACAGCATTCTATATTAAATGTTTCTTAATCTGACATCTGTGAGCTCCAAAACTTTAATATGCATGTTTTAATGTTCAGAGGTAATCAAGAACATGGAACTATTTTTAATAGTGTTTGTATTGGTTTTCTATGGCTGCTGTAAAACATTGTCACAAACTTTCTGGCTTAAAACAATACACATTTATTCTCTTATTGTTCTGGAAATCAGAAGTCAGAAATCAGTTTCACTGGGGAAAAATCAGTATGACTGCAGGGCTGGTCTTCCTACAAAGGCTCTGAGGAGAAAATCAGTTCCCTTGGCTTCTCCAGCTTCTAGGTCCGCATTCTTTGTATTTTGTGCTCATGACTCCTTCCCTCATCTTTAAAGCCAGCAGTATCTCATTTTTGTTTAGTAGTCACATTGTTTTCTGCCTCTGTGATCAAATTTCCCTCCACCTTCTACTTATAAGGACACACATGGATTACATTTAGGACCCACCTGGATAATCCAGGATAATCTCCCCATCTCCAGATCTTTAACTTAATCTAATCTTCTGGGCAAACTTCCTTTTGCCAAAAAGTTAACATTTACACGTTAGGGATTAAGTTCTGGATATTTTGAGGGGACATTATTCAGCCTATTATAGTGTCTGAAACAGCTTTTAACCCAGGTTCTTATTTAATTTTTTAAAAGAAGCTATTAATTGTAAATTACTAAGTTGGCACTGTAACAGTTTACTAAAGAGTCTATCTAAGTATATTTATATATGTGTCAACTAACAACATCTAATTAAGGTGTTCTGTCTGGTGTTAATTTCAAAATCTACTCCCTGAGAAGCTGATGAAATCTTAGCCATGGCAGACACAGAAAATTCCCTTGTTCTGACCCTCTTAGCATCTTGATTTTGAAATATTCACAGTTATATTTGTCACCAGTGGCAGTTTCAGTTGGAATAGCAATTTTCTGAATTTCTTTATTTGTTTAAATTCTAATTTTAAGGAGACTATTTTCAAGTGATTTCTATTTTTTCCAACTTTTAAAAAAAGTAAAATGTAATTGCTGGATCATGTTGTGTGTGTAAAAGGCAGCAAATATATCTAGTTTACTCGCAAAATATTTGAGTATAACAAAATTTTGTGAAGGGAAAGTCGGAAAACATTCCAAGTGAAAATAACACAATGAGTGGAGGTAATAGAAAGTTCCTGTGTCACTTGTCCTGGGATCTGACTTATGGAAAACTGAATTAGGTGTCCCCTAATTCTATCAGGGTATGTACTGTGCTGTGGTCACTTATTTTTCTCCGTGCTATGGTCTGAATATTGTTTTCTCTCAAAAACTCATATTTTTGGAACTCAGTATACAATATGATAGCATTAACAGGTGGGTCTTTTGGAAAGTGATTAAATCATGAGGGCCCTAGCATCAGGAATAGGATTGGGATTAGTGCCCTTATGAAAGAGATTGAAGGGTGTGTTCTTGCTTCTTCTGACATGTGAGAATGCAGCAACAAGGCACCATCTAGGAAGCAGAGAGCCAGGCCTCGTTAGACACCGTATATACTGAAACCTCCTTCTTAGACTTCCCACCCTCCAGAATTATGAGAAATAGATTTCTATTGTTCATAAATTACCCACTCTAAGGAATTTGTTAAAGCAGCCTGGATGGACTAAGATGCCCCCAACCAGACTGGAGGCGTGATTATGCCTTTTCTTTGGAGTTCAGACTCCCAGTACTATGTCTGAAATATAATTGCTGAACAAATATTTGGAAGCAATTGTATTGGATCAAATACTAGGTTATTAAACAGGAATTTGATCAGAATAAAGATGTGTGTATGTGGAGGAATGGGGTAAAGTTGTATATGCACAGGAATGGCTCACATTATTGAGATCTTTAAAATCAATGGAAAATTTGTCTGCAAACATTATTCAGAATGCATAGTGAAGGGGAATTCAGAGACAGGGAGGTAAACTGGAAAAGTCATTTCTGTAATTCTGACCTAAGATAATGATAATCTGAATCATGATTGTCTTAGTCAGTTTGGGCTGCTACCACAGAATTTTATGAGCTAGGTGTCTTATAAACCTGTGAGAAATTTATTTCTCCCAGTTCTGGAGGTTAGAAGTCTGAGTTCCAGCATAGTCAGTTCCTGGAAAGGGTTCTCTTGTGGGTTGCAGATTGCTGACCTCATCTTGTGTCCTTGCATGGTGAAAAGACAGATAACTACTTCTCAGGCCTCATTTCATAAGGATAGTAATCCCTTTCATGAGGTCTCTGCCCTCATGACCTAATTACCTCCTGAATGTTTCATTTCTGAATACTATCACACAGGGGCTAGGGTTTCAACATCTGAATTTTGGAGGTATTCAAATTCTCAGTCCCTTGCAAGGGTTAAATTAATAAATGTGAAAGAAAAAGAGGTAGATGGATGGAACAGAAAAGGGAAATTTCAAAGGAGAAATGGCTAAAGTAATATTGCCAACTGTATCTTTTAGTGTACTTTCTTTAATGCTTGTTATGTACTTTCTAACTGTATTTATTCTTCAACTTGAAAGCAATATTTGTCATTCTATTCTCTTTTTTAAAGTTTTTTCATGTATTGAGGTAGTCATTCTGAAAATATAATTTTAAAAAATCCCGATTCACCACTTCAAGTAGTATTTCTATCATTTTACTTATCCCACGTCAAACAATTCCAAGTTACCAGGTGCAAATCACCACTCATACTTTCTGTATTTATAAACTGTAACTCCAATATTATTCACCTTTGTTGTTTCAGGAATATACTTAAGTTGATCAGGAACCGAACCCACTAAAATACTAATACTGACATTTTTATTGTACCTGATACATGTTATCTTGTTTGCCAATCTGGATAAATTAAATTTTCCATTGCTATCCATTTACTTTATAAAAATACCATTTTATTAATTTAATTATTTGTTGGCCTGAATAATTCTTTCCTGTCATATATCTGTATCATAATCCCTATGCTAACATTAAAATAAGAATTATTTAATTATTTAATTCAGGAAGTATTCATTGATTAACTACTGTGTGCACAGCATTGAAAGGAGGATACAGTCTATGTGTTTTAATATTTTTATCTTTATCTGATATTTGCAGTTTTCCAAATTTACCTTTTCCTAAAGAATGGCTACACATCTCCCATTTTCATCCCAGCACATCTAAATATCAGCTGATATTCATATTATTTCTCTAGTTTACTGTAAAGAACATGAGTATATTGTACACATATATTTAATCAGTACCATAGTTTATTCTGCCTGAAAATATATGTTTTTTTTTTTTTTTTATTATTATACTTTAAGTTCTAGGGTACATGTGCATAACATGCAGGTTTGTTACATATGTATACTTGTGCCATGTTGGTGTGCTGCACCCATCAACTCGTCAGCACCCATCAATTCATCATTTATATCATGTATAACTCCCAATGCAAT
>NW_016803894.1:876492-900443 GCF_001698545.2 Rhinopithecus bieti | reverse complement strand
GAACCAAAAAAGAGCCCACATTACCAAGACAATCCTAAGTCAAAAGGACAAAGCTGGAGGCATCACGCTACCTGACTTCAAACTATACTACAAGGTTACAGTAACCGAAAATATATGTTTTAACACTGTGCATTTTTTTTCTAACTTCATTATCCTAGAACTCCTGTTTTTGTTTTGTTTCATTCCAAAGGAATGAAAATTTTCTTTAAAATTTTAATCAGCCAGGTTTGGTGGCTCATGACTGTGATCCCTGCACTTTGGAAGGTCAAGGCAGGAGATTACTTGAGCCAGGAATTTGAGATAAGCCTGGGCAACATAGCAAGACCCCATCTCTACAAAAAAATAGAAAAATATTAGTCATATGTGGTGGTGCATGCCTTTAGTCTCGGCTACTTGGGAGGGTGAAGCTGGAGGATTGCTTGAGACCAGGAGGTCGAGACTGAAATGAGCTGTGATTGTGCTGCTGTACTCAATCTTGGGGAATAGAGTAAGACCCTGTTGAAACATAGACATAAAATGAAATAATTGTTTTATTTGAGAATTTTTGTATTACAATTTTTGACATGTTAATTTTAAAATAATCATTGATTACTTTTTTACCTCTCTTCCAATCAAAAAGTATAATTTATTTTGTAGGCAAGCTTTATCAACTAAAATGTACTGACATTAAAGAATGGGAAGACATTAATTCGTAAGTTATTTGAAAATAGCTAAACTGAAATTTGATATGAAATTATATTAGATACACGTGTATGATATACGATGTCAGACTCTGAACTGATCTGTTACTTTCAATGAATATTTAAGTATACAATGCAGTAATGACTTTATATAGTTATATATATTCTAGGATACCATGATTTTGCTTTAGTAGCCATACTTTTGAGGTCTTTCTCAATAAATCTTTGCCTGGACCAATGCCCTGAAGTGGTTCTTCAATTTTTTCTTTTAGAAGTTGTATAGTTTTGAGTCTTATGTCTAAGCGTTTAATCCATCTTGAGTTTGTTTTTGTATATACAGAGCGATAGGGGTCTGCTTTCCTCTTTCTGCACATGGATATCTAATTTTACCAGCACCACTGATTAATGAGACTCTTCACCAATGTCATCTCCCCTCATACAAGAGCAATATGTGTTCTTGATTCCTTTGTTGAAAATGACTTGGCTGTAAATGTGTGGATTTCTCTCTTGTTTCTCTCTTCTGTTCCATTGGTCTGTGTGTCTATCTTTATACAGTACCATGCATGCTGTTTTGGGAACTATAGCTTTGTAGTATGTTTTGAAGTCAGGTAGTGTGATGCCTCTGGTTTTGTTCTTTTTGCTCAGGATTGATTTGGCTATGTGGGTCTTTTGTAGTTCCATACAAATTTTACAATTATTTTTCTTTTTCTGTGAAGAATGTCATTGGTATTTTGATAAGAGTTACATTGAATCTGTAGATCACTTTGGGTTGTATGGGCAATATTAAATCTTTTAGCTCATGAATATGGAATATCTTTCAATTTTTTGTCCTCTTCAATTTCTTTCATCAGTGCTTTAGAGTTTTATTGTTTAGATCTTTCACTTATTTGCTTAAATTTATTTCTAGTCATTTTTATAACTATTGTAAATGGAATTGCTTTTATTTTCTGATTGTTCACTGTTGACATATGGAAACGCTATTGACTTTTGTACAACAATTTTGTATCCTGTAACTTAAATGAATTTGTTTTGAGATTTTCTTGCAGTGATAGTGGCATTTTAAAATATATGACCTCCTCTCTCTATTTTCAATGAATCCTTTAGGTTATCATAAATATTTGTGGAACAAATGTAGGAACAAAATATTATGATAATGAAACTTACAGGTTTTCTTCCCCTGAGAGTTCTTATGGGACATAATATATAATGTTTCTTTTATATTAAAATCAATTTTAAATAATCGAAAATTCCGTACATAAAATGTGACTTATAACAACTTGTTTACAAAGTCTTTTTTTAAAACAGAAATTCTATAGTGAAAAAGAAGCACTTGGAGAGAATGAACTGTTAGAATTGCATTTATTTTTATTATTTAGTTATTTGTTGAGTGTTGTATGAAATGGAGGCTTAAGAGGTTATAGAACATAATTATTATTGAAATATTAGGAATACACATACTAGGAATGTGTGTGTATGTGTATGTTTGCATACATGCATAGATACATGTTTATATGCATGCATAAGTGTTTCTGGGAGCAGATGGATACAAATAAGACTGTTTGACTCCTAAGCCAGCATGCTACCATCTAGTAAGAGGACAGAGGAAAGTAATTTCAGGTATGTGAAGACTGTCAAGTAAAACAGGATAACAAGACTATAAAGCTGTGATATACCTGGCTCTCCAAGGTAGGGAGATGAAATAACAGATACAAAGATGAATATTTAGAGATGAATGTTTAGAGTAGCATATTTGATTGGCTGCCAGGCTCCAAGAATGATCAGAAGTTCTTGGGAGACAAATGGTGACTTATTTCTGCTACCTTAGAGGTGACTCTATCTATAAAGACCAATGTAGAATTTCTAATTTCACTATACCAGAGAGTAAATCTTGCTCAAATGTCTGTGGCCTTAAAACTGAATTCTTCTTCAAGAACTACCCTTTCCTCCATGAGTATTTTAACTTTGTAAAACTGCAGTTATTCCAGTTTATAAAATTCTGTTGTTCACTTGATTACTGGATTATTTTACACCTGAATATAATAACTTTCCTATGATGAGAAACAGCTCCTCACCTTGCTTGTTATTTGAGATAGCCATTGACTCAGAAAAAAGCCTAAGAGATAGAAATGTCACAGCAACTCAGCCACTGGCAGTGGCAAGCAGAGCATTATGAAGGGAAGTGTGTAACCCTTCTTCACATAATCTCAAAGATAGAGTAAGCATCAGGCAATGCAAGATCACATTGCAGGAGCATTTGACTGAATGGTAAATATCAAGGCCAGCTTCCATGGAGAGTTGCAAGTAAAATCAGTAATATGTCTTTAATTTGCAAACAAAATATTTACATGTGTTTTAAATAAATAAAGCTGTTTATTTCCTTCATCTAAGAATATCGATAATTCATAGGGATGGGTTAGGGTACTGCTCCTTCCATCTAGTAACTCCATTAACATCTCAGATTTCAAAATCTCTCCTTGGGTTTTCTTCATCGAGCAAGCAGATGAAGTAAGAGAAAATATGCAGAGAATTGAAGTATAGGTTTTAAGGTCCTGGGGGTGACATTCCCTTTGCCCTCATTCTATTGGCCAAAATTCAGTCCGATGGCTGTAATGATATGCAACATCGATTAGAAAATATAGTCTAGCCCTGTACCCAGGAAGAAGAGAAATAATTTTTGTGTATCTACCTGCTAGAGCCTAGCTAGTCTGAGTCTTGGAAATAATGATGGTGATGATGATGATAATTGCTGGGTTTGGAATAATCATCTGTATTAACTTTATTCTTAATTTGCACTGGATCAGAGACAATCATTAATATTTACATATTAACAGCTATGTTGATCCCTTCAACCCTAGTGTTTACTCCTGGAGCACACTGTGCAAGCCAGGTGGTAAAATCTCTTATTGTGAGTGGCCTCACACTTCCATCCATAAATGTGAGGAAGAAAGAAAATAGATTATACCTACTTGTACACTACAGAGAATGGTGGCTGCTTTCACCACAAATCCCAAAAGGAGGGAGAAGAATTTCTATTCCTTGGGGATGGAAAGAAAACGAAAATTCAATCTTACTCTAACCTTAGGAGAGTAAGGTTTTGGAATGAAAATCCAAAACCTTTGGAATGACAAACCCCTCAAAGGACTGGAAAATCTCATTTTCCCTGGATTTCATGACTTTTATGACTTTTAGAGATGTCTACAAGGTCGTGAGTCTCAGTTTCTCTTGAAATGGAAACACATACCACTCTGAGTTAGGTAAATTTCTTTTGAATTCTCTATCTAGATAGTTGTAAATTTACTTCCAAAGACTTGCTCATAGCCCGAGATCTCAAGTTTTTGGCATAAATTATTTAGCCAGTCTATGGTTAAAACACAGAAATATTTTCTTAACACTCCACAATGACAATGATGATAATAACAGCTAATATTTATTGAGCATTTGCCATGTTTCAAAAATTATTCTCAATGTTTTACTTAGAATTTGTAGTATCTCATTAATCTCCACAAACTAGTGAGGATATTACTGATTGAATTCCATTTTACATGTGAGAAAATTGAGACACAAAGAAGTTGGTAGAGTACCTAAGACCACATAGGTACAAAGTGGCACAGATGGAATACATGTAGTTTAGTCTAGAATATGTAAAATATATCCTTTATTAAGAAAAAAAAGAGTATAGTCGTGGGACAACAAATGACCACTGTGCATTCTTAAACTCCTACTAGGAAGTCCTTTTATCACTGCGGTATTAGGATTCCTGACCACCAGCCCTCATTTGGATTAGCTATACTTCTATGGATTTCGGTGGAGCTCTTTATTACTAAAATGGCTGTTTTATCTTCAAACAATGTAACATACCTATTGCATTGATTTATGAATAGAAAAGTAGCTTTGAGTCAGAGATTTTGTTTTGTTTATTCCTGGGTTCTCTAAAGCCTAACATAGTAATGTTCAAAAGGGTAGCTCTCAATAACTATTTTTGTACAAATGATTAAGAACGTATTCTAAGTACACATGTAGCAGATCCATAATAAGCAGTAGGAGTCTATCCCTCTTCCTGACTAAGGACCATAACCCATTTGTGGAATAAACCAAGTGAGAAGTAAGTAACTGGTGAAAATACATTCATTATGGGCAAATTAAGAGCTATTTTATTATCTATTTAATGTGTTTAAACATAAATTATAATTCCAGGGATCTTTTGCTGCTCACTCAAAAAAAGTACACGCTTATTAAGGGATAAAAAGATGTGAAGGGAAATGTTGAAGAGTGAAACTTTTCAGAGATTATATAAAAGTAAACTTCAATTAGTTATTAACTTAATTATCAATGAATGCTGAAATAAGAAAAATCCCTGAATAAATGAGATTTTCACCTGAGTTTTGAAAGAAAATTTTTCAACCTGACCTAATTTCCTCCTTATCATACAGTTTAAATCCTTTTATTCATATTTATCCAATATGTCATTAGATTTTTATATGTCAGATATTGAAGCTCTTTCTAAAACTTACAATTTTAGTAAATATTTCTGTGAAATAAAGAAAATGTGGAGATAATATAAATATTTATAACCCATAAGAATTTTTTTAATAAAAATAAGCAATCACAATGTTATGCTTTATGTAGAAATCCAACAAATAAGGATAACTCTCTAACAAATTTGGTTGTATATGTATATGTTTTTATTAATATTAAGCTTTCTATTTTAATGTTAATCATAACAATTATTAAAATATATTATTTTAAATATAGACTTGATCCCATAACTGAAAAGGGAATTAATCAGTTTACTTGGGAGAGGTGCAATAATGCTCTAGATGCTGGAAATATCAGAAAGATAAGTGGTTGTGCTGAAGTATTAATACATCTCAAGATGTAAGCCATTGACTCATATCTCATTGGTGATACTAAGGCTATCATAAATATGTCCATATAATTTTAAAGGCTATTGGGGCCAAAATTCAATCTCTTATCTAAACAAATTATCCAATCTCAGAAGCTTTGCCTTCCACATGTTACAGTACACTGTTCAAAATAATTTATTAGTTTATTAGAAAAGTGAAAAGAAAAAATTAGTAGTGGAAAATTAATTGATAATATGAAAGATTCAATGCAAATTTATCTAGTATACCAAATCTACACTGGATCTTTCATATTATCAATTAATTTTCTGGTATATTACCGATTTCAAATTTTTGACAAGCTACCCATATCTTAGGCAAGGTAAACTTCATATCTTGGGAATTCTAATTATAAACGTGACGTTTTTGCTGAAAAATCCCTCTCGCCTGCTATGTTATAAGATAACAATGAGACATGAAATAGTTTAAAAATCACTTCAGGCCAGGTGCAGTGACTCACACCTGTAATCCCAGGACTTTGGGAGGCCGAGACGGGAGGATCACAGGTGAGCAGATGGAGACCATCCCGGCTAACACGGTGAAACCCCGTTTGTACTAAAAATACAAAAGGTAGCCGGGCATGG
The DNA here is from genome assembly GCF_001698545.2 of Rhinopithecus bieti. Lineage (NCBI taxonomy): Eukaryota > Metazoa > Chordata > Mammalia > Primates > Cercopithecidae > Rhinopithecus > Rhinopithecus bieti. The sequence goes on along the minus strand of NW_016803894.1, from coordinate 894,278 downwards.
TGGCGGGCGCCTGTAGTCCCAGCTACTTAGGAGGCTGAGGCAGGAGAATGCTGTGAACTTGGGAGGCGGAGCTTGCAGTGAGCCGAGATCCCGCCACTGCACTCCAGCTTGGGCGACAGAGCAAGACTCCATCTCAAAAAAAAAAAAAAAAAAAGTCACTTCAATAGAATATAGTTTTTTAAAAAATTCTGACTCTAAGAAAAGGTGGATTACATGTAATATTTTTCCTAATAATGCTTTTAAGGCAGATTTTTGGTTCAGCTTAGTTTTTTTTGGAAACCTATCAACCAGTGTGTGTTCACTCTGTTTCCTCTCTTGGGGGACCCCAAAACCAGCAAGTAGTTTTCCGCCTGTTGTCCTTCACATTGACTTGAATGTCTCAGTTTGCTTAAAAGGTTGGGGTCAAAAAGAGTCATAGCAGTCTAGACTAAGCCCTAGAGAACTTCCCTAGGTTGAGTTAGGTGAAATACTCAATACTCTGTGTACAGATGCTTAACTAGCTATGACTACCTTACATGAAGTTACTCAAACATAATTCTGCATGTTGTTTAAACAATTCTACATTGGATCTATGATGCTTATTAATAAGTGTCTAGAAATCACATTAAAAGAGGAAATAAGGCTAATTTTGTATGTTTTGGAAGAGAATTAATAGTTATTTCCCAGTGCCCTGTACTAACTGGTGCAATCATGGAAGAAGTTTAGCAAGTAAAACTATGTTGTTAAACTGAATGTTTAATTTGAAGTGATGTTGTGGACACTTAGGTGCTAGGGTATTGTACAGATTGTAGACATTTAACATTTTATTTCACATTTAAAGTTTCAAATATGTTTTTAAAGCTAATATGCTAATGGAGAAAGTATCTAAATCCTTTGTAGTTGGAAATAATTTTATTCCTCCTTCTTCCCGAATATACTAGCTTTCTTCTGCTGCAATTAACCTTTTCATTTTATTAATAATATTTATATTATGGAAGACTAAAATGGTAACAACAAAATAAAAATAAATGAGAACCAGTGTATGCTGCTTTATACATAGTAAACAGGGGATGACACATATTTTTTTCTTTTTTTTTTTTTGTTAGAGACAGGTTCTCCCAAAGTATTGGGATTACAGGCATGAACCACACTGCCTAGCCAGCCTACAGACTTTTATCTCTCATGCCTATTCTGATAGAATGGTAGTGGTTACCTGGAGGGCTGTGTACAGAGGAATTTTGGGTTGAATATGGTATCAGAACAGAAATAATAAGTCATATCTGCTATGAGTTCTTGTAATCTACCATCTGCCAGTGAATCCTTGATTTTTGCAAGGGATAGTCATAAGACCTCTGCAAATTTCCATATTCAAACAAGAATGTATAATTCCCTCTCCCACCACAAAATTATCTATGCACAGACAGATAAATAATAAATAGGATATATTAATACCAATCCATTTCCTTTGCTCATTCATAAGCTAAGAAACTAATTCCTGCATATTCTAATGTATATGATGCAAATGTGTGTCTCTGGAAAATTTCAAATTACCTTCATGGACTTTCAGATTGAAAGTTCGACTGTTAAATCTGTAGATGCAAAAAGCCTGCTTATATAACTAGGCTTGAAATGACATCTACAGTGTCATGGGCTAATCGTATCTTTATTTTAATATTTTGTCCAGTTCAACAGTATTTACTTCAGAGATAATCATGCATCTAGTTGGGCCAAAATATAAGGTTTTAGGGGTGAATGTTAAGATGTAATGCATCAGAGAAGACTTTCAGTAGCCTCATCATTGAATTTGAAGGATAATAACACCATTTGGAGAAAATACTAAGCTGTGGAAACCCTATCCAGTAACTTTATCAAGAGTGTAATCTACCCAATGAATTGCTGGACCCAGACTGTGTGCACAGACGGCTGAAACAGTCAGACCTACACCTAGGAGATGAGATCATTCAGGTTCACCATGACCCAGCATGCTGGATGGATCTGGATGTGCTGCTCTCACAGTTGTCATGAGGTAATATGGATAGGCTATTAAGAAAGCAGTGATGACGCACCCCCCTGAGACATGGTCTGCTTGTTTTGCTGGATGTAGTAAACAGCTCTCTCACTAGATCTGACAGCACTTGGTGGTGATATTCTTTTCCCTTCAGGCTAATTGAGGAGGATTTCAGAGGTACCTACAGCATTAAGCCTTTGCCTGTAGTATGTTATGATTTTTTTGGGTGTGGCATAAATTTTGCCATGTTACTGTAAAACATCTAAAGATTTTATTTAACTAAGTCCTTAGTAAAAAAAATTAGGTCTCATTTTAGAATTCACTTGGCACACATGAAAAGTGGTGACCTGTTTTTCATTGTTTTTTAAATGGCTTGGATCTTGTATTTACCTAGTGAATTTCCAATTCACTTGTACTTTATCAATTTGTGACTTTGCCAACTGGTGAGCTTTCATTTTAGGGTTTCGCTGAAGTTTTCTTGAGCCAGGCTATTATGATAGCATCTCTAAGTGCTGCAATATGACAAGCTTCCGAGACAGTTGTAAAACAATTAAAATTGTCTCTAAAATGTCTTGGCTGGAACTAATATTAACATAAACAAAGGGAACTCAAGAGTCTAAAATGTTCTTACTTGAGTCTGTAGTGTTACTTAGTAAAGATTTTACATTTTTTCTCATCATATCAATAGTAAACCCCAATCCTTTCTTTTTGGACTGATGAGAACTATATAAGCCTTTTCATACCACATTATATTATCTTTCCAAAGCTACTTGTAGATGGAAAATAAAATCTGAATTGTTTTATTTTGCTCATAATTAGAAAATGACACATTCTGTGTCTGGGTGAAAATCTTTTTCTATAATAACCACTGATACCTTGAGATTATAATATTTGTTACTAGTACCAAAACAGTTTCGTAGGCACAATCTCTTCGACTGACTCTTTTGTAGCTTTCTGGGGCCCTAGAATAATACAGAGACAGAGATGGGTCTAGTTGACAGAATCTTAGGAGATGTTAGCAGTATCACAGGTCATACCTCACGACAAGCCTTAACAAGAGTGTAGCAGGAGACTCTCATAAAAAATCATTAGATGGATACTTTACCTGCAAATTGTTTCCTCTGGACACTGTTCTGTCCTCTTTATCCATCATCATAACAATTTATATCACATAATGCTCAGCAAGAACTGTCAATTATAGGAGCAGATAGTTAGATTACTGATTAATACCTTTCCTGATATTCTAGTTTTTTCTATGACAATCTGTGATGTGTGCTATCCCTGGTTAAGTTGTGGTTACTACCATCTCCAAATTCCAAATGATATTTCATATTCTTTTGTGTTCTGCCAATGCTTAGTATTATATGGTATTAGGGGAAAGATAATCCTTTGCTCAGCCAACTCCACACAAAGTCTGCAGAGCTTCTCCTTGAGATGAACAAACTTGGAATGTAAGGAAAGTTATTGTTCCTTGTAAACATTTTTAACCAGTGGAAAAAGATAACATAAAAGGCCATATGCTTTCAGAAAGTAATTTTCATTGTGGAAGCTTCTGAGTAGGTCATACAAAGGAAAATAAAACCTGGTGATTCCATGAAGCAGCTCTTTGTGCAGCTGACATCATTTCTCATAAAGTATTCCGTTTTAAGTCATCCACAGTAGAAATCACAAAAGAACATAAATAAAGTACTGGTCTCATTAGTCAGAGATTGTGGGTTCGTACCTCATTTGGTCTGGGATTTCTTAGTCACAGGGGTGTTTTAGAAGGACCATGTTACAGTGGAAGAACATGGTTTTTGGATTCATCAGACTTAGATTAAAATCACAACCCTAACTAGCTCTTTCATCTCAGACAATTTAGTTCACGTTTTGATTTCAGTTTTCTTCTTAGGTTTGTTGTGAGAAAAAATTAAAAGAGTGTTGTAGAGCCTAGCCCACACCTGGCTTACTGTTAGCACTCAGAAAATCATGGCTATTAGTTTTATTATTAGTATGAGACTCAGAAACTATGGGCCTGTTATCTCATTTGCCCGGTTTTATTTCATATGTGGATCTTATCCTGAGATAGGTGACTAGGCATCCAGGCTTGGCCACATCTTCTAAGTATATTTTAATCAACTCTGTAGTATCTCTTTCTTTGTTAACCTCAAAGAGACTATTCTGAAAACCAAGTATTATTCCCTCAAATTACCTTCCCAAATCATTTTTAGAGAATATAATTCATATATTAATGTTAAAAGTAGTGTTGTATATTCTTTAAGTTTCTTCAATGTTCTAGATTTTCAGTCATGAGTAACAAATGCTCTAATGCTGTATTTTGCATATTCTATCTAATTTCTGTGGCTAGCCTCATCAAAATTTTGGTGATTTTTACACAGCAAAACTGGGATCAGAAGTTAAACACTGGATAGGATCAAGATTCAATTTACAGTAAGGAAAAAAAAAAAAACCTTTGTATGTAACGTAAGTGTTTTCATTATGTCTTATATAACACTACAAAATGGATAAAAATCTTTGTACAACAGTTTAAAATAATTTAAACTTCCAGACTAGGAAATAAAATGAATTAATAATGGACAATAAATTTTATTTCTTATATTATGTTACAGTTATATAATTACATCTATAATCATACATTTAATATGTATAATATCTTATTCTGATATGGATATAGAATTTTACATTTGATAAATATTTTTAATTCAAATCATTCTATTCTATTCTTAAAACAAAATCCTCTGGGATAATGATTATATCCATTTTTTAAATAGAAGACTGATGCCAATGAGGAATACAAGTCGCAAATCAAGATTTGATAGGAGGTCTCCTTTACGTTTTATCACACCAGACTGCCACATGATGGAATATGTTGCGATCTATGAACCCATTCTCCATTTTGGGGAGTTTCTCCACATTATCCCTTCCTTCTCTCAGTCTTCTTGTGGCTAAATTTAGGCACACATATACATACACATGCACACACACACAAACATACACAGATACACATACATATATATATGGCCCCCCAAATTTGAGGGACAAAAAATGGAATGTAATAATATGATTTGGTGTAAAACTGCACCTTCAGTTTTATCCTTATTTGTGTATTTATCATTGCATGTTTATTTATTTATAAATTTTGTATAACATGTAGCTAATTTTGAGCATTAGGTAATAAAGGTATGTTAGGGTCACTTTTTTTGGTGGAAGTTGATGTTTAAAGGAAGGTGGGATAGCCTCATATAAGAAACTATGAATCGGCCGGGCGCGGTGGCTCAAGCCTGTAATCCCAGCACTTTGGGAGGCCGAGACGGGTGGATCACGAGGTCAGGAGATCGAGACCATCGTGGCTAACACGGTGAAACCCCGTCTCTACTAAAAAAAATACAAAAAATCTAGCCGGGCAAGGTGGCGGGCGCCTGTAGTCCCAGCTACTCCGGAGGCTGAGGCAGGAGAATGGCGTAAACCCGGGAGGCGGAGCTTGCAGTGAGCTGAGATCTGGCCACTGCACTCCAGCCCGGGCGACAGAGCGAGACTCCGTCTCAAAAAAAAAAAAAGAAACTATGAATCATAGAGTCTCTACAGTTATTCATTGCTGCTGATGAGAATTCTATTGTCCAGGACAATTGTCATTCCTTTGAAAGTGACTTATTTTATAAATGATGTTGTGTGTGTGTGTTTAATGTGCATTAATTTTACTTTTGTATTCCTGCATATGGCCAGGCAGGCCTTCTCCTTCAGACCCTGAACATCACTATCTTTTGTAAAACAGGGATAGTAAATAAGAAGTGCTCTTACTTCACTTGAAAATTTTAATGTGATTTCAGAGCAGATATGAGCTTGATCTGGTATGAAGGCACCCATTTAATATTGGAGTCAACTAAGGTCCTATTCATTTTGGTACCGATATCCCAAACTTGTTATATAAACTCCTGCCTTGTATTCTAAAAGGGGGGTAATAATACCTTCTATTGTAATTTTAAAACACAGAGTTTTGAGTGAGATGTGTTAAGAATCACAGTGCCTTGCACTTAATTCAGTAAAAGTTGACCCCCTGCCATTTTTTTCTTTCTCTTCTGGTTAATAGAGATATCTACCACCGCAAACATTTATTACTGATTTGTGTGCGGAACATTACAAATCTAATTATTTTGAAATATACTATAAATTCTTGTTATCTGTAATCATCCTACTGTGCTACAAAACACTATAACTTATTCATTCCATCTGCATTTTTATGCCTATTAACTAACATCTCCTCCTTCTTCCTACCCTTCCCAGCCTCTGGTAACCACTATTCTACTCACTGCATTCATGAGATTAAGTTTTTTTAGGTCCCACATATAAATGAGAATATGTGATATTTGTCTCTCTGTATCAGACATATTTCATGTGACATAATATTCTCCAGTCCCATCCATGTTGTTGCAAATGACAGGATTTCATTCTTTTTTATGATTGAATAATACATTATCGTGTATGACAATATTTTCCTTAAGTATGCATATGTCAATGGACATTTACGTTATTTCCTTATCTTGGCTATTGTGAATAGCACTGCAATAAATATGGTAGTGCAGGTATTGCCTCAATATACTGATGTCCTTTCTTTTGGATGCATATTCATCAGTGGGATGGGTAAACTATATGGTGGTTCTATTTTTAATTGTTTGAGAAACTGCCATACTGCTTTCCATAGTTGCCATACTAATTTACATTCCCACCAACAATATATTAGTCTCTCCTTTCTCCACATCCTTACAAGCATTATTTTCTGTCTTTTTGGAAATAAATATACATTTTAACTGGGATGATATATCTTTTTATGGTTTTGATTTGCATTTCCTTTATGATTAGTGATGTTGAGCATTTTTTCATATAGCTTTTGGCAATTTGTATGTCTTGGAAGAACTAGTATTATTAAGATGTCCATACTACCCAAAGTGATCTACAGGTTCAGTGCAATCCCTACAAAAATACCAATGACATTCTTCACATAAATTTTAAAAATGAAATGATCCTAAAATTTATATGGAACCACAAAAGACCTCAAATAGCCAAAGCAATTTTGAGGAAAAAGAACAAAGCTGGAGACATCACATTACCTGACTTCAAAATGTACCACAAAGTTATAGTGACTAAAATAGCATGACACTGGCGCACACACACACACACACACACACACACACACACACACACACACACAAAGACACATAGACAAATAGAACAGAATAACAGAATAGAGAACTCGGAAGTAAATCTTACTTATTTATAGCCAACTCATTTTCAACAAAGGTACCAAAAACATACTTTGGAGAAAGAACAATCTCTTCAATAAATCATGCTGGGATGTCTGGATATTCATATGCAGAAGAACGAAACTAGATTCCTATCTCCCAATTAATATAAAATAAAATAAAAATGGATTAAAGACTTACACATAGGATGTGAAAGTATGAAACTACTAGAAGAAAACATTGGAGAAATGCTCCAGGACATTGATCTAGGTAAGGATTTTTTAGTAAGACCTCAAAAAACACTGACAAAAAAAGCAAAAATTGGGAAATGGGATTACATCATGCTAAAAGGCTTCTTCACAGAAAAGGATACAATCAAGAAAGTGAAGAGACAATCCACAGAATGGTAAAAAATATTTACAAACTGTTTACTCCACAAAGGAGTAATACCCAGAATAGATAAGGAATTCAAATAACTTAATAGTAAAAAATAATAATAATCCAAATTAAAAATAGGCCAACGATCTTAAGACAATTCTCAAAAGAAGACATGTCACTTAGTTTTCAGATAATTTTTAAATTGGTTTTCCTTCTGAAGATACTTAAGTGTTGGTGGCAAGAACACCGAATTTTGGTTCTAGACCATGGGTTATAGAATTTACTGTAATACTAGGCTTACATAATTTCAGCTATGAAATGCAGGGTTTGGATTTAATGCTTTGTAAAATTATTTATAGCTCCAATTTTTTGATTATTGCTTCTCCTCTATTTACTTTCTGAGGAAAGATTAAACATGATATCCTTTACAGTGTCCTGTAGGTTTAATAATATAGCCTTATAATCTAGTTCTCAAAAGTATTTTCAAGTACCTTTCCACATGTATGTTAGGTTATGGTTATAATGCTAAATAACTGATCAAATGATTGAAAAAGTATCAAAGCAATTAAAACAAAATGTATTATGATAACTTCCAAAGTTTACTGAAAACAGGATTTTATCTTTCACTTGTGGCTTTCCAAAGGTGAAAGAGAAATCAATAAAAATTTTTACTTATTAATGCCATTTAAAGCATCACACCAAATCAACAATGACTTGGGTAGTATATATGCATCAAATTCTTCTTGTTGATAAACATAAAGATATCTTTGAGCTAGAGGGCATATTGTTCCTACTGTCGTTTGACAAATAGAAGAGAAATCAAAAGCCCAGATAGTAAATGACCAACTCAAGGTCACAGAGTGAAGTATTACAACTATATTCTAGTCTTCTTGACCACTAGACAATAATCTTAATTCATCAGGTGGCAAATACCCAAATCATATTTATTGGTTTATAAGTTTGTAGCCATTGCTTATGATCATTAAAAGGAATCTAGAAGTCACTGTTCAATGTTTCCTGAAAACTCTTTCAACAAAATCTTACTGATCCCAAGCTTTTCTAAAGTATTAATAACTTGCTGGACTAACAGATTTAAATTATTTCTATAAAATATAATTACTGGTTATTCCTGCTGACTGTAAATTAGAACTATTCAACTATATTTTAGCTGCTGGGCAATTACATTATTTCTACAAGTAAATTATTTTGTTTTCAAGAGTCTGTTTTTATTAATCTTAAATATGAATAACCCAATTGTTCTTGTTATAGAAACAATATATCATTTAGTTAAATATTATGGAAAATTGTTTAAAGGTATCATTACGTGATTTTTATTTAAAAGTTAAGTTGAATACTTGAGACAGTCTCAATAAAGATCAGTCACTAAAAAAGATGAAAAAATCATAACTGTCTCAGAGATTCTGCATTCAGATTGAGAGGCAAATGTACTGAATTCTAGTGCTGCTTTAAAAATGCCAAAGCTATATATTATCAACAATTAATGGGCATATAGTATGACAGCTGCAAAAAAGTGTAGTTAAACATGATTTTTTTAAATGCCGAAATTTGAAATGGTATAACTATCGGCAGACTTTGAAGCTATAAATAGTTCAGTTGGCCATATAGATGATATTACTTATATTTCTATACCTACTTTATATATATCACAAGAGACCTGCTTGTTCAGTCAAATTCTAGACATTGTGTTTAATATAGAATTTAAGAAATACATAAAAATACTTGTTATAATTAAATCTTCCGTATTTAGCATTGCAGATTTTTTACTCTAAAATAATCTGTTATATAAAGTGTTACTAGTATTAGCCTAAACACACTTTAGTAATATATGCTTGTGACTTTTTTTATGATTAAGCAAATAATACATAAGTTTAATGTAGTAGCACAATTGCAAATAGTATGTTTCACTGTTTATTAGAGGGATATGTTACTATGCACAAAAGTTAAAATGAAAATACTGCTACAACTTAAGGATCTATTTTGAAATTATGAATTTGACATCCGCAAAGTAAAAACATTTTGTTGAATATTTTCTAACACTACTTGCTCCACTATGGCAAACCTGAATGTCATTGAGATTGACACCAGTCTTTGTTTTTGCTCTTTTTGTTCTGTGTACTGTGACAGAAATGTTTCATGTTTATGCACTTCGTTTTGCAAGAGTACTTCACGAATCTCTGCCCAGTTCCAAAGTATTACTGAGTAGCAGAAGACTACAGTCGTTTCCTTATCTTTTTAAATGTCACCTAACTCCAGGAGATGTTTTTGCCATGTTGGAAACAGCAATCTAGAACACAGCTGTTTTAAAATCCCATCTCCTAATTTCAAATGATAGAACGTGACACTTCTTAGTTCTAAAGAAACTGTTAATATGTTACAAGTGTCTTCTCAATCACTATCGAATTCAAAAACAGGTACTCAATCTATAAATCGTTGTTCTACTGGGAGTACATTTTTGTTGGGTGACATTTTCTTAGGTTGTATGTATATGTGTGTGAGAGAGAGGACGAGAGAGAGAGAGAGAGAGAGAGAGAGAGTCAGTCTTAGCCATCATCTCTGATTTTATACCTGTTTTCTTCCCTTCCCCTCCCCTCCCATGCCCACCCCCCCTTCCCTTCTCCTCCCCTCCAGCCTGTCCTTTCCTTTATGTCAACCATTGTGACATGCAGTGTTTGAATGATTTCATAATCAGAAATGATATGGTGTATTAGTTTGCCATGGCTGCCATAACAAAGTACCACAAATTGGGTGGCTCAACAACAGAAACGTATTTTCTTATAGTTCTAGAGGTTAGAAGTCCAAGATCAAAGCATTGGCAGTTTTGGTTTATCCTTAAGCTTTTCTCCTTAGCTTGTAGATGGTTATCTTCTCTCTGTGTTCTCACATGGTCTTTCCTCTGCAGTTGTGCACACTTAGTGACTCTTCTTGTGTCCACATTGCCTCTTCTTATAAGACATAAATCAGGTTGGTTGGGGACCCACCCTAATGGCCTGTTTAAGCTAATCACCCCCTTAAAGGCCCTATCTCCAAATACTGTCACATTCTGACATGCTGGTGGTTAAAGCTGCAACATATACATTCTGGTGAGACACAATTTAGCCCCTAACATGAGGATTGTAAGCTATTCCACAAAATAAGATTGGGCAACCCTCTACAAATGAAATTACTGGAAAAATAGTTATAATGGGAGAGTTTAGCCATTGCTACAAGCAGCCACATCCAAAACCCTAAATGTGTGGGAAACTAAAGAATTTGAGGTTTCCTCAAAAGCCTATCATAGTGGCCCAGGTGGAGTCTTAAGAGAATTAGTAAATGTAAATTTGTAGCCTAGTAAATAGTGTCATACCCTATCTGATAAACAATTAAAAGAATGTGTTGGCAAAGGTGCTGATGGTATATACAGAAACTAGAGAAAAACAGCCAAAAGGGTAAGAATTTGATATTAAATTTCTAGGAATGTAATGGGCTGAGGTCAGTATGAAGAGATTATTAAGCTTTCTGGCTACTAGAAAAATATGTCCTCTACTATGGGCCTGACTTAAAGGCCTCTCTGAAGTCAGCTGGGTTGTGATATGTCCCTGTTATTATCCTTTTTTTTTTTTTTTTGAGACGGAATCTTGCTCTGTCACCCAGATTGGAGTGCAATGGGCTGATCTTGGCTCACTGCAACCTCCACCTCCTGAGTTCAATATATAATATGTATTTATAAATTTTCATTTTTCAGGTAAACATTGCCTAAAAGTTGTAGATAATCCCTAAATGTTTTCCTATGATTTATATAATTTATGAATTAATACTATCTTCTATTTGAAGACAAGTGATTTTTAGCTTCCAGAGTTCACTTGTCAATGAATTCTTCAGTGATTTTCGAAGTGTGATCCCCAAAACAGTAGCATCAGCATCACTTAGAAATCACATTAAAAATAAAAATTTGAGGCCCCACACAGGAACCAGTGAATCAGAAACTCTTAGACTGCGGTCTAGTTTTCTGTGTTTTAACAGATTTTCCAAGTAACTCTTGTCAACCATTCTTACCTAATCAAAAGTCTAAATCGATACCTGCAACCATTACAATTAAAATGGTAGCATTGTCATTGTAATATGTTTGAATTTCTTTAGTGATTTTAGAAACTTTTGATATAATTGTAGAAGATCAATCTTAGCTCACTTCTGATTTATTATTCCATTCATAGGCTTGACATCTCAGCCTGATTCAAGAGACCTATACCTAATTTCTCAGCTAACAGTCAATGTAGACTTGGATTCATTTCCTACTACATGGATAAAAAGCTATTTCCCATAACATTTCTTTGGTATGAAACAGCTAAAAAAAAAAAAAAAAAAAAAAAAAAAAATTGAATAGGAAATGACAATAACCCAGCACCAATTTATCAACCTTGCTGTCATTTCTTAAACATCATTTTCACAAATATGTTATTACAGAGCTCTGGTAGAGGACAAAGCAATGATTTGGCAAGCTCCAAAAAGACTCTCAAATGTCAGGGAAAATATTTTATTCCAGAATTATGACAGATTTATGCTACGAATAAATGTTTGAAATTCAGATAATATATGTCACCTTTCTTTTGTGGCATAAAGATAATAGAATTGTAAGAGAGACACTTCATTGTTTTACACTATGACAAAATATGGGCCTGTATTAAGAAGGGAAAAAGTAGCATGTATTATTGAAGAAACAGGACCCAGTGATTGAATACTCTCCTGCCTTTTATCTCCACCTGTAGTGAACTCACTTGTGCTCTTTTTGCCCTACAAACGGAACTGCAATCTGCCATACAATTATCACCTAACCTTTGCAAGCTGCCTGTGTTGTCAAAACATTTCTGCTCAGTAACATACTATACTTAAAGAAGATAGTTACTAATGCATGCAGACACATTTTCTAGTACAGGCAGAAATTCTTGACTCTTAAAATGGCATTATTTTCACTTCTTCATATACTTGGATTGTATCTTCTAATGGAAATGATGAAGCTAAAAATCAAAATAACTATGATTTAAATCATTTGGAAATAAATATGAAGGTCATTGCATACAAGTAGACAAAAAAGACTAATAATTTTTTGAATAGGAATATCTACATGAATATATTTTTAAATGATGAAATGAAGGTCCTCAGTGTGTAAGAAAATATAGTTTATGAAAATTGGAACTTAAAACAAGTTTTCTTTATAATGTAGAATGTAAGCTCATCCTTTTACACCACTTTATGTTTATTTCAAATTCAATGAACTATAATGTTATTGAGAATTGCATTTTCCACTGGACTTTCTAGCACAATTTCTTATTAAATTTTAAGAATGAGGGGCCGGGCGCGGTGGCTCAAGCCTGTAATCCCCAGAACTTTGGGAGGCCGAGACGGGCGGATCACGAGGTCAGGAGATCGAGACCATCCTGGCTAACACGGTGAAACCTCGTCTCTGCTAAAAAATACAAAAAAACTAGCCGGGCGATGGCGAGGTGAGCGGGTGCCTGTAGTCCCAGCTACTCGGGAAGCTGAGGCAGAGAGAATGGCGTAAACCCGGGGGAGGCGGAGCTGCGGTGAGCCGAGGATCTGGCCACTGCACCCAGCCTGGGCAACAGAGCAAGACTCTGTCTCAAAAAAAAAAAAAAAAAAAAAAATTTAAAGAATGTATGTTGAAAGTGTATTTACTATTATGAAAATATATTGCATATATTAAAAGTATATTTGTTATTTTGTTAATATCAATTGTATCAAAATGTATTCTTAGAATACTTTTAAATTATAGGGCCTACAGGACAGAAAGAGGGCATAATTTGATGATCTTTCTCCTGAAAAAAATTAACATGTAGTCCTCTGGGTAAAAGCATAAATTATAATATGCCTTGAAATAATGCCTTTGTGGCAGATAGAGACACTTTCTTAAAATATTACAATGCCTTTAAAAACTTTTAGCCTTCAAAAAAGGACTACTTCATGATACTAATTACTACCAAAATTTCTTTAGTAATTTTAACTGCTCACTGCTCAAACAGGAAAATACACAAAAGTAAAATAATTTTAAAGTCGTAATCACTGCTGTGGCCCTTTGTGCTGTGGGTTCTGCATACATGGATTCACTCAATAGTGGACTGAAGTATTTTGAAAATAAAATAAAAAACACAAGTTTAAAATACAGCATAACAACTATTTACATAGCATTTACATTGTATTATAAATAATCTAAAGAGATTTAAAGTGTGTGAGAGGTCGTGGATTGATTTTATGCAACTACTATGCCATTTTATATAAGGGACTTGAACATCAGTGGATTTTGCTATGGGATGGGGGATTCCTGGAACCAGCTGCCCTGGGATCCCAAGGTATTTCAACTGTGTTTCATGGTAGTTATAGATATTTTCAAATCTGCTCTTAGATTTTTTCCTATAGGGATTGATTACCATTGTATATTGTTAGTATAAAAATTTTAATCATGTTTTAGTAACTTCTGAAATAAATATAACTAAAATATGTGATTGTGAAGTCTTGCTATACATAAACCAAATATACATGTGCGTAAAGAGGTTATTTATATTTTTAATAGCATACAGGCCATTATTAAAGAAACTACTAATTTAAAAATAGACTTAGCACACCCTCTTACAAAATAAATACAGGATATATTTTTTTGCCTTGGAGTAGTAATAGCAAAAGTAGGATTTGTTACATTGTGGGAAACTTAGGTAGAATTATAGTTTTAATTATAGTAGAAATTTAAGTTCTTCCTTTCGACTTTTTTTTTGTATTTTATGTTTAGAATACCTTCAACTTTGGGAAACATGAGTCAAGAGGCAGCAGGAAGGGTGTACTCACTCAGTAAATACACAAGGCATGCTTTGAACCCAAGGAAAACTAATTTGCACAATTCTTACTGCTATTTTGTTGTGGAGAAAGTTGTATGTATGGAAACAAATATGGTCAAAGAGTCATATTACAGAATAATAGAGAAAACTAAGTAATTTGTATGTTATCAAATAAAGTAAAAATTCTAATGGAACAGGGAGTAAGTCAGGAAATGGGTACTTCACTATCAACTGTTTACGTTAACCAGGATGGTTATTTGCCTAATTTTATTTAGATTATTATTTTTCAATAGTCTGTAGTTGCACAAGCAGAAGAACAGAGCCGTATAGTTGCTCAATATAATATAATGTAACTCTCAAATTTCCTATAATTTTAATTTCTTCTAAATGGAATATCAATTCATTCACTTGAATATCACTAAATTATTTATCAGGTACAGTATAAATACTATATGTATGTCTGTTGACATTATACATTTACATTATTCATAACATTTAACTATATATCATAATTAAAGCAACATGACTAATTTTAGAGTAAAAATATTTTCAAATTGTATATTTGTTTCAAATATGCACAGATATGACATGGTATACATACCTGAAATGTTATATTTTATGTTATTGTTAAATTTTAAGTGAAATTATGTAAGACAAAATTAAAATAAAAAATTAAATGATCAAAACATTGAAATGATTGTGATTTAAGAAATATATAATTATATAGTCATTTGAAAATAACTGACTTTCAATGCTTATTACCATCAATAGTGCTTTTCGTCAATAATTTTAATAATATACTTCAAAAGAAAAAAAGGGTGCTTGATCAATATTTTCTATTTGTTCACATAAGCAGTTATCCAAAATTAAGAGTTAAATGGACATCTTCCTATTATCAAATAAAATTATTTATATTTTCCACTCTATTATTTTCATTTTATATGGCAATTATTTTATGTGATTTTAAATCAATTTTAAAATCAATTCCAATTATTCATGGATCCCTAAATATGAATTTTCTATAGCCAATCCAACTACCAAAGAATGATAGAAATTCATTATCATTCATTAATTCAATTCATTAATTCAATAAACATTTACTGAGAAACTACCATGTATTTCTACCTGCCTCCCAGGTTCAAGTGATTCTCCTACCTCAGCCTCCCAAGTAGATGGGATTATAAGTGAGTGCTGCCACACCAAGCTAATTTCATATTTTTGGTAGAGATGGGGTTTTGTCATGTTCGTCAGGCTGGTCTCTAACTCCTGACCTCAGGGGATCAGTCAGCCTCGACCTCCCACAGTGCTGGTATTACAGGCATGAGCCACCATGCCGAATATATAATCCAGTTAAAAACCAGGCAAAAGATATGAATAGATATTTCTCAAAAAAGGAGATACAAACAGCAAACAGGTATACAAAAACGTGTTCAACTTCATTGGTCGTCAGAAAATTGCAAATCAAAACTACAATGAGGTGTGTCACCCCAGTTAAAATGGCTTATATACAAAAGACAGGCAATAATGAATGCTGGTGAAAATGTGGAGAAAAGGGAGCCTTCTTAAACTATTGGTGGGAATGTACATTAGTACAGCCACTATGGAGAATAGTGTGAAGCTTCCTCAAAAAACTAAAAATAGAAGTAACATATGATCTAGCCATCCCACTGCTAGGAACATACCCCAGAAAAAGGAAATCAGTATATGGAAAAGATCTGCACTCTCATGTTTATTGCTGCACTATTCACAATAGTCATAATTTGGAAGCAGCTGAAATGCTCATCAACAGATGGAGGGATAAAGGAAACATGGTACATATACATAATGGAGTACTATTTAGCCATAAAGAAGAAAGAGATCCTGTCATTTGTAGCAACATAGATGGGACTGGAGGACATTATGTTAACTGAAATACACCAGGCCCAGAAAGATAAAGTTCACATGTTATTATTCATTTGTGGGAGCTAAAAATTAACATAATTGAACTCATGAAGATTGAAAGTAGAATGATGGTTACCAGAGGCTGGGAAAGGGTATTGGGATGGGAGGAAGTAGAGTTAAATGGTACAAAAGTATAGTTAGATAGAATGAATAAAATCAAGTCTTTGATAGCACAACAGTTGTGCTACAGTTAACAGTAATCTAGTATATGTTTTAAAATAACCAAAAGAGTATAATTGGAACAAGAAGAAATGATAAATGCTTGAGGCAATAGATACCCCATTTATCCTGATATTATGATTACATATTGTATGCCTGTATCAAAATATCTCAGACACTCCATATATGTATGCACCTACTATGTACCCATAAACATTAAAAATTAAAAAAATTAAGAAACAAAAAGGCCAATAGTGATTATCATTTATAGTGTTACATCCATTATCTAATTTAAATTATTTTTCACATGAGCCCTATGAAGGAAATACTACTATTATACCCACTTCAAAAATGAAGGAAACATGGCTTAATAAGTAATTTGCTTGAGTGTATATATCTAGACAGTGATGGAGACAAGATTTTATTTCAGCTGCTAATCAAATGAAATGAAATTTTCTCAAGCAAAAAATTAGGTCCTTCCACATGGTGCTTAAGTGTAATCTAGACTGACCAAGCTTCATGTGCCCTCTCTATCGCCTATTAAATTTGGGGTCAGAGGCAAGTTATCAAACCTAGTGACTCAGTAAACTTCTGTAAAATTAATACCTTCCTCAAAATTAAATGAGAAAATGCACACAATACTTGAAACAGAGCTTAGTATATGATAGGAAGTTAGATGTCAGCTATAATCATTACCTCAGTATTATATACATCAAATAATGATGAAAGATTTACATGTAAATCATATTACTGTTAAATTGTTGGAATATATGCTCAAGATATTGGTTGGCCACAGCATAAGTAAAACTATGCCATATTATCAATATACTAAAACCATATGTGAGCATTTTAAAAATATTTATTTACCTTATCTCTTTTTCTGAAATGCACATTTCTTTACAGTTATAGCTTCAAAAGGTTCTAAATAAAGCTATGAGTGTTCTTCTTTGGCCAGTAGGAGCTGAGTAATATTTTTTCCTATTATTAAAGATTAAAACTTTTATACATGTGGCTATCCTACCAGATGGGTCAATAGATGGAAATGTTTACAATGACAATGATGAATGGTAAAAATATTATGATTATTTATAATTCTCCATGTTATTCAAATGTTCTATTCATCAGAAAAAAATTCAACTTATGGCTATTAATAAGTAATATAGGAGTAGAATAAATGATTGCTAATAGTTTTTTTTTTTTTTTTTTTTTTTTTTTTTTTTTTTTTTTTTTTTTTTTTGTGTG
>NW_016803894.1:856921-873306 GCF_001698545.2 Rhinopithecus bieti | reverse complement strand
GATTTTTTAAATTTTTTTTTTTTTTTTGTTTTTTTTTTTTTTTTTTTTTTGCAATGCGGCAATGTATCTAATGATAGCAGCTTCTATTTGGAAAAATTAAGTGGTATTTATGAATTTTGTAAATAATGTTCTCTGGCCAGGTTTTTAACATACTCCTGATGTGTACCACTATTTAATTAGCATAATTTTTATTTCTCTGTCATCCTGCCCTTGGCTTATCTCCTACAGGAAGTAGGATGGCGTTTATTTTAGGAATACATTATAATGGCTGGATTTTTACAAAAGCCTGTCAACACCACCTCGACTCCACTGTCTGTAGGAATATAAATACAGTGTAACTGGCAACACAGAATGGCTGGAAGCATAATCTCCAATTTACTACTGCCTCAAATCTGTGAAAAGCCCAAAAGGGAGTTGCCACATCTTCAAATAAAATCCTATAAGGAGCCAAATTTATGAAATAAACTACAATTGTTTAAAGTGCTCTTGGCGATCTGGGTAAATAAGCACTACCGTCTCTCCCTAGGGATTCTCCAGGACAATTCCAGTCTCTGAAGAGTAACCTCTGCATTTGATACTCTGCAGTATATCCCTCAGATAAGTCTGACTGTCAGAGACCTATTTTTGACTATAAACTGTTGGCTCCACGTAGCTCCATGCTTTGAGTTGACGTCATGGTGTGAACTTAAGAACATTAAAAGAAGCAGCTCATTATTAAATCTATAACAAAGATGTTGTTGAAAATGTTTATGGATTTAGAGAGAGTCCTCAGGGGGCAATTCTCTCTGGTCTAAGGCTTTTCATGAATAATTTTCTGATTGACGGAGGAGAGGACAGGCTTCATAGAGGTAGTGGTCTTTGAACTTGGCCATTTTCTGATGGATTATTTTATAGGATCATTCCAGAAAGGGGAGATTTATAGATTTGAGAAAGTACGTGATTTGTTTAGGGAATAAGTGATTTTGTGTTCTAGTAGCATTGAATATGTGAAATAATGTTTTATGAAGTAAGACTATAGACATGAGTTCTCATTTTACATAGTGTAGATTATTTTGCATGTTCTATTAAAAGCTTGTGAGAAGCAAACTCATAATGATAGGAGATCTCTGAAAGCAATATGAAATACTCATAAATATTGCCCTCAAGGAGTATAGTTTGTAGGTGAGATAAGTTTTCCATAGAAGTAAACATAATGAAATATAGAAAGTCTGAAGGATGCGAGTCTTATTTGAGTAATTTTATTCATCTTAACAGATAATTATATCCTTACATCATTTATGTTAGATTTATACATACATAAATATTCTCTCTCTATATATATATTAAACATAATATTTTCCTATGTTACCTTCTGAAACTATAACTCATCTCCTTTATCACATTATAAAGAATACAAGGGTAGATAATTAAATCTAAAATAGAAAGTCAATAAATATTTATGTGTATTATTAATGAATAGCTAGTGAGGCATAAGTTATTTTTCAAGATACCTAATTTCTACATGTTCAAATTTCAAAACGTGTTTATTTTGAAACAAAATATGAAAGTATTATTTTAAATGAAATATTACAGTGAAACCATTACTATTTTCAATTACAATTAAAAGGCAATAATTATGGAATTATTCTTTTGTTTTCTAGGAAATTAAGAATCATCATTATGGAAGCACATCATTCTCATAGCCAAATTATACAGTTTTTCTAAATTTTTGCTAGTCTATTTACTGTCACTTGCATTTTAGCATGTCCTTCTTTGACTCATAGCGAATTCTAGTTGTTATTTCTAATTACCTATGAATTGGATGCCCAAATCAACACATGGAGTAAAGGTTTAAGAACTGTTCAAAGGAAAACAGAACCTCCTAAGAAGACTATCAATGACTTTAAAATATCATCATTTCATTTTAATCTCGTGAGTTGATTCCTTATCAATAAAATGATAATGTCATTAATTTCTTTTCTAGATATCACAAATAGCTAATTTTCTAAAACAGTTTGAGCCAAATAAGTAATTTTCAGAAATATGGAAAGGTAGCAAGGCATGATAACTTCCACTCTGTAGTTTAATATTATTATATTATCTTTCCACAGGGGAGCACATTTCAGAGTTTCACTATACTATGGTCTGAATATGTCCTCTGAAATTCATATGTTAAAACTTAATTGACAATGCAGTAGTATTGAGAGGTGGGGACTTTACAAAATGAAATGGGTTACTTTATAAAAGAGATTGAAGACAGCACTTTAGATAAGCAATAAGGTGCCATCTTCTAAGTAAAGAGTAGCCTGAACTAAATACCAAATCTTCTGGCCTTTTGATCTTGGACTCCCTAGCCTCCAGACTGTAAGAAATATATATCTGTTATTTATAATTACCAGTGTCAGGTATTTTGTTATAGCAGCAAAAACAGACTGAGACAATGTGCAATTGTGAACTACTAGCAGTGGGCAACCCAGGAGAATAGCAAAATCACATTTTATCTGTATTTTAAATGGTACAGTATCGTTCCATGTGATTTCTGCTCATAAGTTCAAATATGGTCTGTAATGAATATGATGTAATACACACGTAAAGTTTCCATGAATCTTTAATTCATGTAATTGGGAATTTTACCCAGAATTACCTTAAAATATTATCTGTTCTATATTTTGCATATAAGGACTAGTAATTACCAGTATGTTTTGTTACAAAAAGAGTACTAAGAAATATAATCTTTAGAAATATGCATACAGTTTATATGGATAAATATTCAATAGAATATCATACAGTTTACAAATTATCAATAAATCTGTTCCCACACTTAAAAATTATTTTTCAACGATAAAACCTCCAAATAACATGGGGATGTTTATTCCCTTTCATAGTAATGCTTAATAATTCATTTCATTTTTTTCAAACTTAAAATCAGTTGAATTTTAAAGGAACATCTCTCAATCTAATCTTTATAAAACAGATTAAAACTAATTGTATGATATTTATTTCATCAAAATGGTTGGTTTTCAAAGGAACAGGTCATTTAAAAAATGTCATTAATTTTATTTTATGGGACCTATGGCTTAATGTCATACTTCTAGGCAGCATTCCATAGGAGGTTTCCTTACTCAAAGTGTTTAAGGCTCAAATATCCAAATGCTTGTACCACATTGTTGCGTGACTTTTTGACTGACTCAACTCCTATGTTTGAGTTTTCTCTCAATTCTAGCAAAATGTGGGGAGTTAAATTAAATGAGTTTGCATGTATGTTGGTTAGCGTGTATATTTTAACTTGTGTACTTTAAGTTCTGTAATTATGATTAGAATAGTAATCAGCTACATATAACACTACTTGAATGAATTTGTTCATGGTATCGAATGAGGAAAGACAGTCTGTGTCATTAGGTATATATATTTATATATATAATGTAAACTATACATGTTTCCTGTATATTGTTGAGGCATATATGTACTTAAGATTGACAAACTGGTAAAAACTATTATTCTAAAATAATGATCTCTGTTTTTGTTCAGATATTGCTTCTTTGATGCTTCTGGTTCTAGTAACCTTGTTTTGTATCTCATACCTTTCTTGTCCTGCAATTTTAGACCTTGAATCTTATTTTATTAGGACCATTTTACCAGTGAAGAGTTATTTTTTACTTGTTGCTTAAAATTTAAACTTAAAAAAAGTAATATGGTACAGTAAAACATCTGAAAGAATGGTGTAAATATTCTTTTTTGGTTCATTTACTTCAATTCCATGAGTCATTCCTTCAGTTGTTATTCAACTATCAATTTCATCATTTTGGTTTACAAGCAGAAATATTTAGAAATATTTTCCCCAAAACATATTGTCTGATTTTGTGTCAGGATGAATAAGATGTGAATCATAAAGTAAGATATTAATTTTATGAATATTGGTCTATTATCTTTCCCTCCTTTTTACACAAAATGGAAGAAATTTTAAATTTATTATAAATTTAAATAAAGCTCAGAGTTTTTTCTTTATATTGGTCCAATGAGTACTGGGTAAAATTAAGTCAAAATACTATAGGTTTATGCATGATAAAATTTGGAATAAAAGCATAAACATTTAAATCCTGGAACAGTTTAACATAGGTGATAGTAAATAAGTAGATTTTTATAAAACTTTTACTATAAAGAAAGTGCATTAAGCTGTGCTTTCTGCTATGAGAAGTGTTCACAAGTCACTCTAATCTCCCACCATTAGACAAATAACAGAGAACAGAGTTCCTGAGAATCTCTCAGTAAAAGTGTCAACAGATGATAATTTTATTTTCTTTTGGAAACAATCCTAAATGCAGTGCCTCAGACATTTTTATTCATGGGAATGAAGTAAGAGATGAAACAAAATACAGTAAAAACAGAATCATTAAACTTATTGAAATATGAGGCTTTGGTTGGTCATTGAGAGCAAAGACTTGTTTTTCTGTGCTTGTATCACCAGTTCAGCAGATTAGAATAAATTATGTTAAACAAACACATCTAGCAATTCAAAAGCCTTATGGTATAAAATACTATATTATAACTGTTACTAAGCATATGCTTTTTTTTATTTTGAGCACCAAAATTACAGTTTAATTATATTTTCCTTGAAATTAGTTTTATAAACAGTGATCTACTGTATGTGTTTTATGAATTTGCCTGGTCTAAATGCTTTCTATAAAAAATATATGAACATGGGTGGTATAGTTGGCATAAATATTTGTGTGTGTATATATATGCACATACAAATATATATATTCTATATATATTCGAATATNGAGAGCAAAGACTTGTTTTTCTGTGCTTGTATCACCAGTTCAGCAGATTAGAATAAATTATGTTAAACAAACACATCTAGCAATTCAAAAGCCTTATGGTATAAAATACTATATTATAACTGTTACTAAGCATATGCTTTTTTTTATTTTGAGCACCAAAATTACAGTTTAATTATATTTTTCCTTGAAATTAGTTTTATAAACAGTGATCTACTGTATGTGTTTTATGAATTTGCCTGGTCTAAATGCTTTCTATAAAAAATATATGAACATGGGTGGTATAGTTGGCATAAATATTTGTGTGTGTATATATAGGCACATACAAATATATATATATTCTATATATATTCGAATATATATTCATATATATATGTATTTTCAATTCAAATACATATTCCAAACTAAATTTGCAGGAAAAGCCTATTTGAAGTACGCACTTTTGGGAATGAAATTATAAAACAGAAGGTTGCATAGACTTATCGATGTTCTTCTCCATCCTGACCATTCTTACTGCTATTCTTTTCTGTACTAGACTCAAACTTGATCTCTCCACAGGTGGTCTTAGGGATGGTATATTATACTAGTTAAAGATACACACTCTGAAGTTAAGTTGCCTGGACTTAAATCCCAGATTTCCATTTACTCACTATTTATGCTTCAACAAGTTTCTTAACCTCTTTGAGGCCTTAGATTCCTCCTATAAATTATGGTTAAAATAAGAATAGCTACCTCATGAAGCGGTTTTGAAAATTAAATGATTTTTTAAAAAGTGTTTAGAACAGTATGAATACTTGTGCTAAGTCTATATGCTGATCACAAGTCTTAGTACAGTTATAATATTACTGGTTTACATTTTTTTAAAAAATCTTGTTGGAGCTAAGATGGCCACAGTTTTACTTTTAGGGAAGAGAAATCAGTATCTAGCATTGGTAAATACTGAAAATAGAGAAATGAATTTTTTTTTTTTTCTTTTTTTAAGACAGAGTCTCACTCTGTCAGCCAGGCTGGAGTGCAGTGGCCGGATCTCAGCTCACTGCAAGCTCCGCCTTTCAGGTTCACGCCATTCTCCTGCCTCAGCCTCCCTAGTAGCTGGGACTACAGGCGCCCGCCACCACGCCCGGCTAATTTTTTGTATTTTTTAGTAGAGACGGGGTTTCACCGGTTTAGCCAGGATGGTCTCGATCTGCTGACCTTGTGATCCACCTGACTCGGCCTCCCAAAGTGCTGGAATTACAGGTGTGAGCCACCGCGCCTGTCAAGAAATGAAATTTTAATAAAACAAAAATTCCTGTGATATAAATATAGATTATTTAATCTGTGATGTTTAACATTTCATATAAAAGAGCTAAATTTGATTCTTCTGATTATGAAATACTTGTGGCTTTACAAGAGTTTTTGAAGGATACTATAATAAACGATTTTTTAAAGGAGTTACCATGTTCAGTAATCTATGCTAATTTTTAAGAGATTATAAAGCTAGAGGTAAGGAATGCATGTATTAAAATTGAAATTAGGATAGGATAGGTTTTCCTCAGTTTGAGTTTGTTTTTAAAAAGACAAAACAGATGTGTAGTATTCACTATTATATGAATCTTTAAAAAGTTCTTGGTGACAGGACCAGTGACTAAATGAACTGATATTTAATGTTTTATAATGTATTATTTAAAGAAAAACTGTGTGAATTTTTTATTTAACCTCTAGAAGTATCTTTGCCCCACAATCCTCCCCAACCCTAACATGTGAAAGAGGTAAGTTAAGTATTGAGCATTACACTTTATTGTGTGGATTACTGCAATTAACTGTGCATCTCCAGCAACATATAGCCATTATGCAAAAACCACTGTGAACAGATGATGCATTAAGAAGCACAGCTCCACTGTGCATCCGGCCCTTGATATTGAGAAATACAGCAGTTCAGATGGATTATGCAAATAGAAAATCAACCCAAGGTCAGAGTGAGAAAGGCAGCATGACAATCTTTGCTGGTTTCAGAATGAGAAATCCATTTCTGCTGCAAAATAAAATTAAAATAAAGGTTGAAGAAAATCAGTAAAAGAAAATTTAGATATTTCACTCCTCCTTTCTTCTTTAGCTAGAAAATAATTCAGTGATTTTTGCCAGTACAGAGAAAAGGAAGAATTAGTTACACTGTATATTATCCCTCTGGGATAACTTTACACTTTTATTTCCTAACATTTTTCCCTTTATATTTACTCTAATGAGAGAAAACGGTGTGTAGTTGATAGAAAATCACTCCTGAGTTTATCCATCATCTTTGTTCTATTTATGCTTTTTTTTTTATTGTCAGGGTGACCTTGAGAATGTACATTTTTCTGCATTTCTCTTTCTCCATCTTAAATAGCTATAATAATAATTGATAAATATCATGTTCTTAATTTTCATGGAGGATTAAAAATATTAGTAATAGGTTTGTTTATCTAAATAAACTTTATAATTATATTTCTCTTTTTTATTTGGTAGTCATCTTAGGTGCAGAGGAATTATCTGATCATATTTCTGTTGATGGCACATGCCACACTATCCTCATAGGGTTCTTTTTCTTATCATTTTTATTGTAATCTGCACTTCTCTCTTGATGCACTCTTCTAATAATTTTGATATATGTGTTATGATAAGTATGTATCACATAAAATACATCCCATTAAATACGTTCTGAGTGCTTAATTTATGTAACTACAACACAGTTATACATTTCCTATTGATTATACATGCAACCATGTACAATATCCATTGTACATATCCAGCATAATTTACTTATTATGTTAATAATGTTTCCACTCTCCTAGATCACCTGCAATTGTCTGTTACTGCAAACAATGCCAAGATAACATCATGGTATATGTGCCCTTCTATACTTATGCAGGAATTTCTCTAGGCTTAAACTCATGAATGGAAAGGCTAGGTCAAATGATATGTTTCATTTCATTTTGTTGCATTTTATTTAATTTCAAGATATATTTTATTTAATTTAATGCACTGAACTTTCATTTAGGGAATTGATGTTTGTATTCACAAATTTAGATAATTAGTATTTTTGGGTTTTGTTTTGTTCTGAGCATTATGTAGTTACTATATATTTTAAAGTCTCCAGATACATGGAGATTTATTCACTTTAAATTAAGCAGCTTTATTTTAAAGCACTTTTAGTTTACAGCAAAATTAAGCAGAAGGTGCAGAGATTTCTCATGTAATCCCTGCCTCAGGGATTATATAATCCCATGCACAGCCACCCCACTGTGGACATCCTGTAACACAGTGGTACATTTGTTACCATCAATAAACCTACCCTGATACATCATCATTATCTAAAATACATAGTTTACACTAGCATTCATTCTTGTTGGTGCAGCTTCTGTGGGTTTAGACAAATGGATGACAATCATCCACCATTTTAATATCTTACAGAATGGGTTTACTGTTCTAAAAGTCCTCTGTGGTCTGCCTATTCATCTCTCCTTTCCCCCTAATCCTTGACAGCCACTGGTCCTTTTACTGATTCTATAGTTTTTACTTTTCCAAAATGTCATATAATTGAAATAATATACTATGTAGTCTTTTCAGATTGGCTTCTTTCACTTGGTAATGTGCATTTAAATTTCCTCCATGTTTCTTCATGGCTTGGTGGCTCATTTGTATTTAGTGATGAATAATGTTCCGTTTCTGGATGTGCTATAGTTTATCTGTTCACCTAGTGAAGAACATCCTGATTGCTTCCCAGTTTAGCAGTTATGAATAAAGCAGTTACAAATATCATTGTACAGGTTTCTGAGTGCATATACATTTCAATTAATTTGATAAAAATCAGTGAGTGCAATTCCTAAATCTTATCATAAGAGTATATTTAGTTTTTTAAGAAACTGCCAAATTGTCTTCCAAAGTGGCAGTGCCATTTTGTATTTGCACCAGCATTGAATAAGAGGTCCTGTTAGTCCATATCCTCATCAACATTTTGTGTTGTAAGCGTTTTGGATTTGTCCACTCTATTAGGTGTGTAGTAGTATCTCATTGTTGTTTCAATTTGCAATTCCCTAATGACATAATATCGAACACCATGTCATATGCTTACTTGCCATCTGTAGATTTTCTTTGACAGATTATCTCCTCAGGTCTTTTGCCCATTTTTAAAATCAGGTTATTTGATTTCTTATTGTTGAGTTTTAAGAGTTCTTTGTATATTTTGGATAAGTCCTTTACCAGATATGTCTTCTGCAAATATTTTCTCCCCACATGTGACTTGGCTTCTCATTTTCTTGATGTGAAGTCTTAAGCTATGTTTTTCATAATTTCATTTATTTGGACCAGAGACCATAATATAGTTCTTTTTCACTTTATTGATGCTTCTTTTGTAGCTTTGACTACAGTCAATTTTTGTGAGTGTTTCAAGGTTGCTTGAAAATATCTATTGCTTTGAACAGGAATGTAAAGGATAGCATAGGCTCTGAAATTCAGAATAACTGATTATAAAAATATTTTGCCTTTTGAGCAATCTTGGGAAACTTACTCAAACATTTTGTGCTTAGATTTTCCACATAAAAAATGTAGATAACAATAAAACATTCCATCAGTTTTTTTTTAAATTATTATTATTTCAGAAGGTTTTTGGGGAACAGTTAATGTTTGGTTACATGAATAACTTATTTAGTGCTGATTTCTGAGATTTGAACTGATAATTAAATGAATTATTGTATGTTAGGTACTTACTCAGTGCCTGAGAAACAGTGTTAGATACTTACAATTATTATTTGTTAGTTTGAAGTAATTGTGAAATTCATTACATTTCTATACCTTTTATGTTTTTTCTACTGGACTGTCAGTTTCTGATAAGGATATATTAAATGCCCTTAATAATTATGGATTAGTTGTTCTATTTATATTAATATAGTCTGACCCTATATTATTAGATGTGTATCAAGCTGAAAATATTATATTAATCAATTTATATTTTACTAGGATATAACATATCACATTGTCAGGACACTTGGATAGTTTGTCCTTGTTTTTTGTTTTTGCATTACATAATTATTTGATAAGAAAATTAACATCTGGAATTTCTTTTTATTTATGATCTATTCCTTTTTGTTGTTGTTGATTTAAGCCTCCTTCTGATTTAAATGTTGCTTATGTTCACAACATTAATCTTATTTTTTTCCAGTTAGAAAATCTGTAATTTTAATTGGTTTAACCATTTACATTTATTGTAGTAATTAATATAGTAGGATAATTTCTGCCATCTTATCTATATAGTCACATTTCTTGTCTTCCAATGGACATTTTAGATTTACTTCTGCTAATTTAAAGAGTTGCATAATCCATTCATGTTCTTTTGACTATTACCCCTAATATATTAGGACAGGTATTTGTTTGTATCTTTTCACTTATTCCTTATGCTTATCAATATCTATACTTTCTCCTTGCATAAAAATTGTAGTTTACATACCTTTCTGCCCTATTCTCCTTTTTCTGTACCTATACTTCCACTTTTGACACATTATTTTTTCCTAGAATAATTTTTATCTTTTATCTTTCATCATTTGTTTTATCAACAAGAAACTTAACTAACTAAATTATGTATTAGTAAGATAACTCAATTTGGACATGTCATAAAAGAAACATGAAATGAAAAATTAAGACATGAGAATTTCCCACTTTTATGTAGCCAAGCAAACCCATTTCTTACTTGTATTCAAAATAAATAATAACTAGTTCTTAAGTAAGAACAATTGACAGCATCACTTATCATACAGAGTTCATCTTAGATTTGGTTGACCATTTGTGTTAATTGGTTTTAGACAAAGGAAAAATAAAACTTACTCTATTTAGGGTAAAAGATTGTTTTGCAACTTAGAACAAGGTGTCCACCAAAGTTAGGTTCCTGTCCTCCCATAGAAACTAGTATACAGGAGTGCTAACTCCTTTGATGTTTACAGTTCAGGGAGAGGACTCCCAGGGCTTTGAGGAAAGCATTCCCTGAACATGAAGTTGACAAAAGGCCTACCTAGTTTTAAAAAGATTTCTATACATTTTAAATAGAGGAGTAAGTACTTAAAAGTTTTCTAAAGTAAATACTCTGAGAAAAAGGAAGGACAACTTTCTTCCTTTATTTTATCAGGAAGAATTAAGCCTCTCATTTTAATTATTTATCCTTACAATACATAGTGTAGAACATGCTCATTTCATCCTATATTAAGTGAAAAAAATTTTGAAAATTAATGAAATTAAATCAAACATCTTCTTGGCATATAATAATAATATCAACAACAACAAGAAGCAGCATTTCTTGTTTTCCAATTGTCAGGCATTTTAACTCATTTAATCATACCACAATCCTATAAAGTACACTATTACCACACCCTGGTAGAGATGATGAAGTTGAAGCACTGAAAGACTTCTTGTAACTACAGCTGGTCTCATTTGCCAATTATTCATCATTAAACCATCCTTAATTATTGCCTTCACAGACCTAATGTGAGTCTGTTTCATCATTGTTAAAGAATGAAATAATTTGTTTTCTTTTTGTTTATAATAAAATGAATATAGAAAACATATCTACTCTTGTTTTTCACTATCAAGTGCTCCAAACAGTGCCTGACTTGTAGTAAGAGTTTAATAAATATTTGAGAAATGAATGAGTTGACTTAATGTAGTCTTAACATATATTCAAATTGCAGATTGTCATTGGTGACCGTGCTTTTAAAATCAAAATATATTTATGGCTGCATTTTCATTTAGGAGTTCTGAAATAAATTTTAATATTTTGAAATAATATGCTATTGAATTCACTAAAACAAATTTTACCTTTAAATCTTTGTTTGAGGGAAACGTGTATAAGAAAGATTTGTATATTTTCAATGGCTATATGTGTTGCAGAAAGGGAAATTTGAGAAAATATTAGATATAAAGTACATTATTGAACTGTGGTTCAATCCATGTATTTTTAGAATAAATATGAGAAATGTTAGTGAAGAAAATACTGTTAATTTTGATGTATTTGAATCATGGTTAATCACTGGCTTGTGGATATGTGTTCCTGTCTGGGGTTTTTTGGAAATTACTTGTTTTGAGCTAGAAAACGTTAAAAGGAGCAGTGTCTAAACTTTTACTCATGAGCCCGGAACACAAAGGCTCTGGGGAATCAATCAAACATGTTTACTCTTAAAATATTATTAAGATTAATATGTGTGGAAAAAACTTTTAATAAAGTTTACAATTTAGATCATAACTTGAGAATAATTATATCCAGAAGACTTAAAAGTCACAGAAAAGATTGCTATAACATAAACTTCAGTAGTTTTTCTCTAGCGCCTTAGTGGTTAAATATGGAGACGTGATTATATTAACTATTTTCAAAAGTTTCTTGAATCCTTGTCATTGGCAGAGTATAATGGAGTTTAATAAGTACCACTAAATTGCATGAACACACTGGATTTATCTCAGAGAGGATTCTAATATTCTTATAGTACTGTCTACTCTGCATACGTAAGTCCTTTTTATTTACTTATTGAATTAAAATTAAATCACATTGAAGTGTTGGATTATAAATGCATAGGATCACAACCGAAGGACTACATGTCACAGAAAAATTGTAAACATGGTTTCAAGAAATATGAAAGTACAACAGACACAATACTTTATGGCAGATTACTATTAAACTTTTAGCCTAGGATGGTACATGATTTATTTTTGGGAAAAAGGTCTATACATTTGAGAGTCAAAAGAATTGTTGTATGTAAGTGAAACTTTATTAACCATGCTGTAAAATGTGGAAGCACGAGGTATTAATTGTTTTCCCTAATGTGATTTTTTTGCACCTGTTGACCATTTTCCAAAAAATTCTAAAATTTTCTAAGTTGACAGAATGAAATGAAAGCATAATAAGATGTATAGGACTTACCCCAGACAAGATTTTATATTACCTACAAACAACACTTGAGTGTCTTAATTGTAATGCTGGCCTTTAATTCATAAGAAACAGAAAGCACTTGTAGATGAACAATATTATAGAAATTTCATTATATCATCACATAACACACATTGTTTTATTAAAATAATACTAGACAATTTTATTGCATTTTATCATTGACATCATTGAGGATAAATTGCAAAACTATCATAATTTTTAAATTTTACTCACTTGTTTTCATTTCAAAAGTCAGATTCTTATGTTTCTTATTACCTACTTTAATAATTAGCCAATAGACCATTATGAATGCAAGTAAACAAAACATGACTCAATATGAATATATTTTAAAACTCTAAACAGTCAAAATAATCATGGTGTCAAGGAGTGTTCACCTGAGTGACAAACCAAGTGAATACATTATTAGCATGCCCATCTGATTTTTGACATTTATTTCCTTTGTTCACTTTATGTCTTTTTACCTCTCAAATTATTTTATTCTTTTAAAAAAATTTTATTTTAAGTTCCTGGGTACATGTGCAGGATGCACAGGTTTGTTATATGGGTAAACACGTGTCATGGTGGTTTGCTGCACCTATCAACCCATCACCTACATAGTAAGCCCTGCATGCATTATCTATTTATCTTGAGGCTCTCCCTTCCCCAACCCCACTGACAGGCCCCAGTGTGTGGTGTTCCTCTCCCTGTGTTCATGTGCTCTCACTGTTCAGCTCCTCCCACTTATAAGTGAGAACATGCAGTGTTTGGTTTTCTGTTCCTCCGTTTGCTGAAGATAATGGCTTCCAGCTCCATTCACATCCCTGCAAAGGAAATGATCTCATTGCTTTTTATGGCTGCATAGTATTCCATGATGTATATGTACCACATTTTCTTTAATCAGTCTATCATTGATGGGCATTTGTATTGATTCCATGTCTTTGCTATTGTGAATAGTGCTGCAATGAACATATGCATGCATGTATCTGTATAAAAGAATGATTTATATTCCTTTGGGTATATACCAAGTCATGGGATTGCTAGGTCAAATGATATTTCTGGTTCCAGTTCTTTGAGGAATTGCCACGCTATCTTTCAAAATGGTTGAACTAATTTACATTCCCACGGATAGTATAAAAACATTCCTATCTCTCCACAGCCTTGCCAACATTTATTGTTTCATAACTTTTTAGTAATCACCATTCTGACTGACATGAGATGATATCTCATTGTGGTTTTGATTTTCAGTTATCTAATGATCAGTGATGTTGAGCTTATTTTCATGTTTGTTGGTGCATGAATGTCTTCTTTTGAGAAGTGTCTCTTCATGCCCTTTGTTCACTTTTTAATGGGGTTGTTTTGTTTCTTGTAAATTTAAGTTCTGTATAGATTCTAGATATTACACCTTTGTCAGATAGGTAGATTGCAAAAAATTTCTTCCATTCTGTGGGTTGTCTGTTCACTCTGATGATAGTTCCTTTCGTTGTGTAGAAGCTTTTTAGTTAGATCCCATTTGTCAATTTTTTGCTTTTGTGCAATTGCTTTTGGTGTTTTTGTCATGAAATCTTTGCCCATGCCTATGTCCTGAATGGTATTGCCTAGATTTTCTTCTAGGGTTTTATAGTTTTGGGTTTTACACTTAAGTCTTTAATCCATCTTGAGTTAATTTTTGTATAAGGTGTAAGGAAGGGTCCAGTTTCAATTTTCTGCATATGGCTAGCCAGTTTTCCCAGCACCATTTAAACAGGAATTCTTTCCTCATTGTTTGTTTTTGTCAGGTTTGTCAAAGATCAGATGGTTGTAGATGTGCCATCTTATTTCTGAGATCTCTATTCTGTTCCATTGGTCTATGCGTCTGTTTTTGTACCAGTACCATGCCTTGCATTATAGTTTGAAGTCAGGTAGCACGTGACTCCAGCTTTGTTTTTTGTGTTTTGTTTTTGTTTTTTTGTTTTTTTGCTTAGGATTGTTTTGGCTATATGGGCTATTTTTTGGTTCCATGTGAAATTCAAAGTAGTTTTTTTCTAATTATGTGAAGAATGTCAATGGCAGTTCGAAGGGATTAGCATTGAATCTAAAATTAACCATTTTATGATATTGATTCTTCCTATCCATGAACATGGACTCTTTTCCCATTTGTTTAAATGCTTATTTTATCGATTTTAGTGGAAATTAAAATAGGAATAATGTGCTTTTTACGACGTTAAAATATTCTTTACTGAGAAGTAATTAATATATAGTAAACTTCATCTTTTTAAAATTATAATTAATTTGTTTTCAGTATGTGCATAGAGTTGAGTGACCATTACCATTCCCTAATTTATAACATTTTCAATACTCCTTTACTAATCCTGTTAGCAGTCAGTCTCCCAAACTCTGGCTAATTTACTTTCTGTCTCAATGAATTTGCCTATTTTGGACATTCATGTATATGGAAACATAGAGTCTGTAGTTTTGGGACCATCACTTAGCATATTATTTTTATGGTTCATTCAGATTGTAGCATGTATCAATGCCTCATTTTTTATAATTGATAATAAAATTCAATTGTATGGATACAACATTTTATGTGTCATTACTCAGTTTATGAAAATATGAATTATTTTCACCTTTTACTGTTATGAACAAAACTTTTAATTACATTTATGTACAAATTTTTGTGTGGATATGTCTTCTTATGTCTTGGTTATATGACGGTAGAAATCCATGAGCACATGGTAACTTTATATTTAACATTCTGATGAACTGCCAAACTGTTTTCCAAGGTGGCTGCCACATTTTAAAATCCCAACAGCAACATATGAGGATTTCAATTTCTCCACATCATATCCAACATTTGTTGTTGTCCGGTTTCTCTATTTTAGCCATTCTAGTGGGTGTAAAGAGGTATCTCATTGTAATTTTGATTTTCATTTCCTTAATTCATGATGTTGGGCATCTTTCATATGCTTTTGACCATTTGCATATCTTTTTTTTTTTTTTTTTTTTTTTGGTCAGAGTCTCGCTCTGTCACCCAGTCTGGAGTGCAGTGGTGTGATCTCGGCTCACTGCAAGCTCTGCCTCTGGGGTTCATGCCATTCTCCTGCCTCTGCATTTCATTTTTGAGGAAACATCTATTCAGATCTTTTGCCCATCTTTTTTAATTACATTGTCTTTTTTTGGTTAACTGGTGGGTGTTCTTGATGTATTCTGAATACATGTCCTTTACATATATGTAACTTAATTTTTTTTCTCATTCTGAAGGTAGTCATTTCACTTTCTTGATGATGTGCTTAGAAGCAATTTTGAAAAATTTTAATAACATTCAATTTATTTTCTTCTTTTATCATAGATGCTTTTGGTGTCTTATCTAAGCCATCAAATAATTCAAGATTATGAAGGTGTACTTTTATTGTGTTTTCCAATTTCATTTTTAGATTATTCATTGCTACTGTATAGAAATAAAATTACTTTTGTATATCCATCTTGTATCCCACAACGTATCTGAGCTGGTTTATTAGTTCTAATAAATTCTTCATCAATTTATTAGGATTATCTGTATATAAAATTATGGCATCTCTCAATAAAGAAAGTTTTACTATTTCCTTTACATCTGTGCCTTTTTTTCTTGCCCAAGTTTTCTGTGTAGAAACTCCAGTATGATGTTGGATAGAAGTGTCTAGGACAGAGATCCTTGTTCTTGTTTTTTTTTTTTTTTTTTTTTTTTTTTT
>NW_016803894.1:831351-856663 GCF_001698545.2 Rhinopithecus bieti | reverse complement strand
CTGGCTTTTTTCATTGATCTTCATATATGAAATTTGAAGAAGTTCCTTTCTATTTCTACCTTCTTGAGTACACCCAACATAAAACATGCTGGAATTTATCAAATATTTTACAGCATCTATTGAGATGATCATGTGGTTTACTTCCTTTCATCTATTAATATGGTATTACATGAATGGAATTTTATATTTTAGACAATTTTTACATCCCTAAGAGAAATCACACTGTTCCTGATGTGTAATTGTTTCTATATGCTGCTGGATTTGATTTACTAATACTTTGATGAAGGCGTTTGCATCTGAATCCAATAAAGGTTACTGGTCTGTAGTTTTTTTTTTTTTTTTTGTATGAAGTCATTGGTTTAGATATCAGTGAAATACTGACCATATGGAATCATTTTGAAGGATTTATTCCTATTATATTTTTTGAAATTTTATGAAAAATTGCTATTATTTCTTCTTGGAATATTTCAAAGAATTCACCAGTGAAGGTGAATTCTTTCATGGGAGTTTTTACTATTATTATTTAATTCAGTTTCTTCACTTTTTTAGGTCTGTACAGATTTTCTCATTCTTCATTCAGTTTTGGTAATTTGTATATTTTGGGGAGTTTGTCCATTTTAGCTATATTACCTAATATTTGGTATACAGTTATTCATAAT
This sequence comes from Rhinopithecus bieti, assembly GCF_001698545.2. Taxonomy (NCBI): domain Eukaryota; kingdom Metazoa; phylum Chordata; class Mammalia; order Primates; family Cercopithecidae; genus Rhinopithecus; species Rhinopithecus bieti. Next base: position 856,004 of record NW_016803894.1, on the reverse strand, counting down.
ATTTCCCTTTGATCCCTTTGATCAATTTTATTTCTGTAAGATTTATTGTCATGCCCCCTTTTTCCCTTACGATTTTGGCAATTTCCGTGTTCTCTCTTTCTAGTCATTCTAGCTAAAAGTTAGTCGATCTTATTAATCTTTTCAAAAAACAAATTTTGGATTTGCTTAATTTTACTGTTGCTTTTCTCTTTCTATTTTATTTATTTCCTCTATAGTTTTTGTTATTTTCTTCCTTCTGCTTTCTTTGGGCTTAGTTTTATGTTCTTTTTTTAGCTTCTTAATGTGAATGGTTATGTACTGATACAAATGTTTTCCTCTTTAGATTAGACATTTACAGCTGCAGATTTCTCTGTAAACAGTGTTTTAGCTGTAACAAATAAATTTTGGTTTGTCATATTTTCATTTAGATTAATGTCAATCTGACTCCCATATAATCTCTTTCACCAATTGGTTATTTAGAACTGTGTTATTTAATTTCCACACATTGTAAATTCCTCAATTTTTCTCTTATTGTTAAATTCTAATTTAACTTTATTCTGCTTAAAGAATATATTTTGTATGACTTTAATCATTTTAAATTTATTGAGGCTCATTTTATGGCCTAACACATGGTACTTTCTGGAGAATCCTTTGGAACTTGAGGATAATATATCTACTATTGCTGGGTGGAGTGTTATATAGATTTCTGTTAAATGTAGTTTAAATGTAGTGTTCACATCTTCCATGTGTTCACCTTCTGCCTAGTTGTTCTATCAATTATTGAAAGTGAAACCTCCAGCTATTTCTAGTAACATTTTCTATTTTTCCCTTAAATTATTTCAGTTTTTTTTTAATCTAATATTAACATAATCATTCCAGGTCTTTTTTGGTTGTTGTTTGTGTTGGTCAGGATTCTCTAGAGAAACAGAATCAGTAGAATATAGATGATAGATAGATACAGATACAGATGTAGATATATAGATTTTTTTTTCATAATTTCAACTTTTAGATTCAAGGGGTACATGTGCACGTTTATTCCATAGGTACATTGTGTGATGCTGAAGTTCAGAGTATGATTGATCCTGTCACCGAGGTACTGAGCATAGTACCCAATAGTTTTTCAACCCATTGCCCCCTCTCTTCACCCTCCCATCCCATATAGCCTAGTGTCTATTGTTGAATCTTCTTATGCCCATGAGTACCCATTGTTTAGCTCCCACTTACAAGAGAAAACATGCAGTATTTGGTTTTCTGTTCCTGCATTATTTCACTTGGGATAATGGCCTCTAGCTGCATCCATGTTGCTGCAAAGGATACAATTTATTTTTTTGGCTATGTAATATTCCATGGTGTATATATATTACATTTTATTTTCCAATCCACTGCCGATGGGCCCCTAGCTTGATTCCCTATCTTTGCTATTGTAAATAGTGTTGTGATGAACATATGAGTGTAGGTATCTTTATGGTTGAATTATTTATTTTGATTGTTGGGTTGAATGGTAGTTCTATTTGTATTTCTTTGAGAAATCTTCAAATTGCTTTCCACAGTGGCTGAACTTAGATTCTCACCAGTATAAAAGCATTCATTTTTCTCCATAGCCTTACCAACAGTGGTTATTATTTTTTTACTTTTTAATAATAACCGTTCTGACAAAAGATTGTGTCTTATTGTAGTTTTTATTTGCATTTCTCTGATGATGAGTGATGTTGAGCATTTTTCATGTTTGTTGGCCACTTGTGTGTCTAATCTTGAGAAGTATCTGTCCATGTCGTTTGTTCAGTTTTTAATAGGGTTTGTTATTACTTGTTGATTTCTTTAAGTTCCTTATAGATTCTGGGTATCAGACCTTTGTTGGATACATCGTTTGCAAATATTTTCTCCCATTCTATAGGTTGTATACTCTGTACCTTTTGCTATGTAAAAGCTCTTTAGTTTAATTAGGTCCCACAAGCCAGTTTTTGTTTTTGTTGTAAATGCTTTAGAACAATTGCTTTTGAGCAACTTATTCATGATTTGTTTTCCAAGACCAATTTCCAGAATGGTATGTTCTAGGTTTTCTTCTAGGATTTTCATAGTTTGAGGTCTTATATTTAAGTCTTTAATCCATCTTAATTTTTGTATATGGTGATAAAAAAGGGATCCAGTCTCATTCTTCTGCATATCGTTGGTCAGTTATTGCAGCACTATTTATCGAATAGGGAGCCTTTCCACTTTGCTTAATTTTTTTTTATTTTGTTGAAGAGCAGTTGGTATGTGTGGCTCTATTTCTAGTTTCTCTATCCTGTTTCATTGGTCGATGTGTCTGTTTCAGTACTAGTACCATGCTGTTTTTGTTATTGTAGCTTTACAGTATAGTCTGAAGTTGGGTAATATGATGCCTCTGGCTTTGTTATTTTTCTTAGACTTGCCTTGGCTCTTTTGTGGTTCTATATGAATTTTAGAATACCTCAGTCTAGTTCTGTGATAAATGACATAGCTTGACAGGAACAGTGTTGAATAGGTAGATTGCTTTGGGTAGTATGGCTATTTTAATGACATTGATGCTTCCAGGCCATAGTAATGGAATATTTTTTTCCCATTTGTTTGTGTCATGTATAACAGGGGGTCCCTAAACCCTGGGTCATGGACTGGTACTGCACAGCAGGAGGTGAGTGGTAGGTGGGCATTTTTTTTTAAAGGGCCAAATGTAGGTGTTTGTTTACTGCCTAAAACTCCTTGGAGGACAGATTACAGGGGATGGGGTGGAGTAGGATGTAAAAAGCTATTAAATGGAAAAAAATGTATATACACATATATACATATGTTTGAGTGTATGTGTTTGCGTAAACGTAGAATAAATTTCATTAAAATGTTTATTATGAAAACAAACAAAAAAAAACCCCAAAACCTCTAGGTAAAGAGATTACAATTTTTTATTTTCTCTTTTACTTTCCATATTTTGTATTTTCTACTATATATATATATATATATACACACACACACACATATATAATTTGAGAAATTTTCTGGGTATTGATTTCTATTTTAATTCTGCTGCAACCCCAGAATATGGTTGGTATGATTTTGATTTTTTTAAATTGAGACTTGCTCTATGGTTATGTATGTGGTTGATCTTGGAGTATATTCCATGTGCAGATGAGAAGAATGAATATTCTGTGACTGATACAAGGAATATTCTATAGATGTCTGTTAGGTTGATCAAGTGGCATATTTAAGTGCACATGTGAACTGCACATGCGAGGAATCTAGGAGATATATATATATATATGCTATTAGTTCTGTCCCTCTAGGGAACGCTGACTAATACAAGATCTTTCACCTCCTTGATTAGATGTATTCCTAGGTATTTTATTTTTATGGCTATTGTAAATAGGATTGTATTCTTGATTTTGCTCTCAGCGTGAATGTTAGTGGTGTATAGATATACTACTTATTTTTGTACATTGATTTTATATTCTGAAACTTTACTGAAGTTGTTTATCAATTCCAGGAGCCTTTTGGTAGAGTCTTTGGGGATGTTCTAGGTATAGAATCATATCTTGAATGAAGAGAGATAGTTTGACTTCTTCTTTTCTTATTTGGATACCTTTTATTTTTTTATCTTGCCTGATTGTTCTGGCAAGGATTTCCAGTACTGTCTTAAATAGGAGTGGTGAGAGTGGGCATCCTTGTTTTGTTCCAGTTCTCAAGGGAAATGCTACCAGGTTTTGCCGATTAAATATGCTGGTTGTGCATTTGTCATAGATGGCTTTTACTATTAATGTTTTGAGGTATGTTCTTTCAATGTCTAGTTTCTGTAGGGTTCTTATCATGGAGGGATTTTGGATTTTAATGAGAGCTTTTATGCATGGGTTGAAATGATAATTTTAATTTTAGTTTTAATTCTGCTTACATAGTGAATCACATTTTTTTATTTGCATCCCAACCTTATATTCCAGGGATGAAGTCATGTTATCATGATGAATTAACTCTTTGACATGCTACTGGATTTGGTTTGCTATTATATTGTTTATAGTTTTTACATCTATGCTCATCAGGGATATTAGCCTGTGGTTTTCTTTTTCCCTTGAGTCTTTGCCAGGTTTTGATATCATAGTGATTCTGGCTTTGTAGAATGAGTTAGGGAGAAGCCCCTTCTCATCAATTTTTTTTTGAATCGTTTCAGTAGGATCAGTAACAACTCTTATTTGGACTTCTGGTAGAATTCAGCTGTGAATCCATCTGGTCCAGGGCTTTTTTTTGGTTGGTAGGTTTTATATTACTGATTCATTTTGGAACATGATATTGGTGTATTCAGGGTTTCAATTTCTTCCTGATTCAATTTTGTGAGATAGTGTATTTCCAGGAATTTATTCTTTTCCTCTAGATTTTCTAGTTTGTACACATAGAAGTGTTCCTAATAGTCTCTGAGGATCTTTTATATTTCTGTGTGATTGGTTGTAATGTTACCATTTTGTTTTTTTATTGTGCTTATTTTTATCTTCTCTCTTTTTTACTTCAAGTAGCTAGCAGTCTATCAATGTTGTTTATCCTCTCAAATAATAAATTTTGGGTTTCATTGATTCTTTTTATGGGTTTTTGGGTGTCAATTTCATTCAATTCTGCTCTGATTTCAGTTATTTATTTTCTTCTGCTGGCTTTGTGGTTAGTTTGTTCTTGTTTTTCCGTTTCCTCTATGTGTGATGTTAGGTTGTTAATTTGAGATCTTTTTGACTTTTTAATTAGGCATTTAGTACTATAAACTTTCCTGTCAACACTACTTTTGCTGCATCCTCTAGATTTTGGTATGTTATATCTCTATTTTCACTTATTTCAAAAAATTTTTTTATTTCTACCTTAATTTTATTGTTAACCCAAAAGTAATTCAGAAGCAAGTTGTTTAATTTCTATGTACTTGTGTGGTTTTGAGAAATTTTCTGGGTGTTTATTTCTATTTTAATTCTGCTGCAATCCCAGAATATGGTTGGTATGATTTTGATTTTTTTTAAATTCAGACTTGCTCTATGGTTATGGATGTGGTTGATCTTGGAGTATGTTCCATGTGCAGATGAGAAGAATGAATATTCTGTGGTTGATACGAGGAGTATTCTATAGATGTCTGTTAGGTTGATCAAGTGGCATATTTAAGCGCAGCATTTCTTTGTTAGTTTCTTGCCTTGATGATCAGTCTAATGCTATCAGTGGGGTTTTGAATTCCCCTACTATTGTTGTCCAGGTAAGCCTTTTTGTACTAGGAGTATTTGTTTTATGAATCTGGGTTCAAAAGATATTTTATTTTGTTATTTGGATTAGCTTATGTGATTATGGAGACTGGCAAGTTCCACAATATGCAGGGTGAGTCAGCAAGCTAGGCACCAATGGTTTAGTTCCAGTCAAAGTCTGAAAACCTGAGAACCATGAGAGCTGATGGTATAGTTCCAGTCTGAAAGACAGCAGGCTCAAAATACAGGATGACAATATCTCTCAGTTGAAAGGCAATTAAGCAGGAAGAACTGTCTCTTAAGTGGAGGATAAACATCCTTTTTTTTTTTTCAGCCTTTCAACTTAATAGTTGGATGATGCCCACCTACATTAGGAAGAACAATCTGCTTAACTTATTCTACTGATTTACAGGTTAAGCTCACAAAAAACACCCTCACAAAAACACCCAGAATGATCTTTTACCATATATTGGGTACTGCGTGACCCAGTCACATTGTCACATATATTTAACTATCACATATGGTATTATGGTATTATTTTTCACCCTATTATTTTAAAGCTATTTGTATCTTTGAATCTAAAGGGGATTTCTTACAGTTAACATAGAGTTGGATTTTAATTTTTTTTTCTTTTAACTTTTATCTTAGGCTCAGGGGTACATGTACAGGTTTGTTAATATAGGTAAAGTCAAGTCACGGGGGATTGGTATACAGACTGTCTCATCATGCAGGTATGAGACATAGTAGTACCTTGTAGATATTTTTTCTGATCCTTTCTCACCTCCCACCCTCCATCCTCAAGTAGATCCCAGTGTCTGTCATTTCCCTCTATGTGTCCATGTGTTCTTGTTATTTAGCTCCCACTTATAAGGACAACAGGCAGCATTTGATTCTGTTCCTATATTAGTTCACTTAAGATAATGGCTTCCAGCGCCATCCATGTTGCTGCAAAGGACATAATCTTGTTCTTTTTATGGATGCATAATATTCCATGGTGTATATACACCACATTTTCTTTATCTAGTCTACCACTGATGGTCATTTAGGTTGATTCCATGTCTGCTATTGTGAGCATGCTACAGTAAATATATACATGCATGTGTCTTTTTGGTAGAATGATGATATTCCTTTGGGTATATACCCATTAATGGGATTGTTCGGTTGAATGGTAATTCTGTTTTTAGTTCTTTGAGGAATCACCATATTGCCTTCCTTGCTAGTTGAACTAATTTACTCTCCCACCAGGAGTGTATAAGCATTCCTTTTTCTCTGTAATCTTGCCAGCATCTTTTTTTTTTTATTTTTTTACTTTTTAATAATAGCCATTCTGACACATATGAGCAGGTATCTCATTGTCATTTTATTGCATTTCTCAAATGATTAGTGATGTTGAGTATTTTTTTACATGCTTGTTGGCTTCCTGTATGTCTTCTTTTAAAAAGTGTCTGTTCAAGTATTTTTCCCACTTTTTAATGGGATTGTATGTTTTTTGCTTGTAAATTTATATATATTCCATATAAATTCTGGCTACTATATGTAGTTAGAAGCATAGTTTGTAAATATTTTTTCCCTTTCTGTAAGTTGTCTGTTTACTCAGCTGACAGTTTCTTCTGCTGTGCAGAAGCTCTTAAGTTTAATTAGATCTCATTTGTAAATATTTGCCTTTGTTGCAATTGCTTTTGGCATCTTTGTCATGAAATCATTGCCAGTTTCTATATCCAGATGGTATTTCCTAGGTTATCTTCCAGAGTTTTTATAGTTTTAAGTTTTACATTCAAGTTCTTAACTCATCTTGAGTTGATTTTTGTANTTCTTGATTGTTAATTTGTTTAATTTCCTTATAGATTCTAGATATTAGGTCTTTGTGGGATATATAACTCACAGATATTTTTCTCCCATTCTATAGGTTGTCTGTTTCCTCTGTTGATAGTTACTTTTGCTTTGCAGAAGCTCTTTAGTTTAATTAGGTCTCATTTATCAATGTTTGTTTTTGTTGCAATTGCATTTGGTGTTTTCATCATAAAATCTTTGCCATGGCCTATGCCCAGAATGGTATTTCCTAGGTTATCTTCCAGAGTTTTTATAGTTTTAAGTTTTACATTCAAGTTCTTAACTCATCTTGAGTTGATTTTTGTATATGGTTCAAGGAGGCATCTGGTTTCAATCTTCTGCATATGGCTAGCCAGCTATCCCAGCACCATTTATTGAATGGGAATACCTTTCTCCATTGCTTGTCTTTGTCAGTTTTGTCAAAGATGAGATGGTTGTAGGTGTGCAACTTTATTTCAGGGTTTTTGATTCTGTTCCTTTGGTCTGTGTGTCTGTTTTTGTACTGGTACCATACTGTTTTGGTTACTGTAGCCTTGTAGTATATTTTGAAGTCAAGTAGTATGATGCTTCCAGCTTTATTCTTTTTGCTTAGGATGCCTTGGTTCTTCAGGTTCTATTTTGTTTCCAAATGAATTTAAAAATAGTTTTTTCTAGTTCTGTGAAGAATGCCATTTGTACTTTGATAAGTGTAGCATTGAATCTGTAAATTTTGGGGGAAAGTACGGTCATTTTAACAATACTGATTCTTCCTATTTATGAGCATGGAATGTTTTCCCATTTGTTTGTGTCATCTCCCATTTCTTTGAAGAGTATTTTGTAATTCTCATTGCAGAGATCTTTCATGTCCCTGTGTAGCTGTATTCCTAGGTATTCTTTTTGTGGCAGTATAAATGGGATTGCCCTCCTTGTTTGGCTCTTGGTTTGGAGGTTGTTGGTATATAGGAATGGTACTGATTGTGTACATGGATTTCTTATCCTGAAACTTTGCTGAAGTTGTTTATCAGCTCAAGGAACTTTTGGTCAGACAATATGGAGTTTCAAGTTATAGAATCCTGTTGTTGCAAAATGAGATACTTTGACTTCCTCTTTTCCTATTTGGATGCGTTTTATTTCTTTTTCTTGCCTGATTGCTCTGGCCAGAAATTCCATACCATGTTAAATAGGAGTCACGAGAGAGGGCATCTTTGTGCTGTGTGAGTTTTCTAAAAGAATGCTTCCAGCTATTGCCCCTTCCATATGATGTTGTCTGGGGATTTTAAAAGAAGACTCTTTATTTTAAAGTATGTTCCTTCAATGCCTAGTTACAGGGACCGTTGAAAATAATATGCTAAGAATAGATAAGGCTCAAGGACAGTATCTCTAGCTAGTTGCACTTTCAATGAACTCCAGTAGTCAAGGACAGTATCTCTAGTTGAACTTTTAATGAACTCTAGTAGGCGCCAAGAAGGCAGACAAAATAAGAAAGAACTTAGAGACAAAGAACTAAGCAGAAGGTTATATCTGGGTGCAGAAAGTTTGTTTTGCATTGTGTTATTTTGCTGACGTGGGATTTATAGAGTATAAATAAAGTGAGGTGGAGGCTCTAGGCGCAGCCGCCATGTTCTCTGTTTGTCTTTGTCTCTTGTGTCTGTTCATTCTCCACCACCCCCGGCACGGTCCCCAATACCTAGTCATTTGAAGGTTTTTAACATGGAGGATGTTGAATTTTATTGAAAATCTTTTCTGCATCTATTGAGATAATCATGTGTATTTTGTCTTTAGTCAATTTGGTTCATTTTTACCCTGGGCTATTTTGTCTATCAGTTCCTGTATTGTTTTCTTATAATCCGTAGCTTCTCTGGATTGTTTCAATGTTCTCCTGAATCTCAATGATCTTCATTTCTGTCCATATTCTTAATTCTATGTCTGTCATTTCAGGAACCTCAGTCCATTTAAGAATCATTTCTGGGAAACGAATACACTCATTTATTCGAGTAACTCATTTGAGTTACCAGAATTCTTACACTGCTTCTTTCAGTTCTTTCTCATCTCTCTCTCTCTCTCTCTCTCTCTCTCTCTCTGTGTGTGTGTGTGTGTGTGTGTGTGTGTGTGTGTGTGTATCTGTGTGCTTAACTTTGGTATAAATTGAGTATACCCAGTAAACTTACATTCTGAATGTTTTCAGAGGGCTGATGCTTGGTGCAAGACTTGTATTTGTAGCTGAATTTTTGTTTTTGGTTTCACAGGGGGATATGATAGCAAAATATTATTGCTGTTGAAGTTTGAGATGTGAACTAGTAGGTGGTGCTTAAGCATAATGATCAGTAGGTAGGCTCTTCCTCAGTCATGTAGCTCCTCTGTATTTCCTCATGTTTAAAGCCATGCTCCCTCTCAGGGCTCTGAAAGTGTGGACTCCTCTTTCTCTTGAGTGCTAGCTGCAGATCTTGACTTGGCACTCCCAGGCTGCATGCAGCAGCTCTGGGGTGATCTTAGCTTTATGTTTCTTCCCCAGCTTGGTGGCAGCAAAGGAAGGGACCTTAGCAGTGGTTGTGTTCAAGAGTTTTTCACTTGTCTCTTGGGGCTCTATCCCAGAGATATGTGGAGTGGCAATCAATTAGTGCTATTGGCTCATGATGCGGCAGCTGCTGTGTGGGCCCAAGCTGGGGAGAAGGTGTCTGGTTATGAGCAGAGGGTGTGGGTGGGACCCATGGGAGACAGATTGGCCTTCTCTCCTTAGGGCAACTGCAGCTTTCTGGAGGTGTGGATAAAACACTCAGTATCTTTACTCCTTCCACAGTCCAAGGGAAGCAAGGGAAGTATCACTGTAAAGGTGCTTTTGGTTGCCCTGGTAGCTCCACCTCCAAGAAACATGGAGCTACTCCTGCCGAGACTGTTCAGCCAGAGGGTGGGGCAGCTATGCTGACAGCCTGAGCTAGTGGGTCTGTTTGTGGGGTTTTGGGCCATCTAGGGCTCACAGGGAGGAGAGAGTGGGCTCCTCTCTATATGGCGGCTGTTATCTGCTGTAAGTTCTGGTGGAGCCCCCAGACTCTTTGTTATTTCCTTAGACCAAGAGAAACAGGAGCAGAGCCATTTCTGTGGCAGTGGCAGAGGGGTTGTCACTTGCCTTTGAGAGACTCTCGCCAGGGAAACTGAGAGCCACCACCAGTGGGTATGTTCAACCATGGGTTGGGCAACTATTCTGTGGTCCTGAACCAGGGGCCCAACCTAGTGAAAAGTAGGGGTTAGGCTTTCCCAGGGAAGATGGACTGGACTCCGATTCATGCGGTGGCTGCAGTGTGTTGGAGGTTCCAGCGTGTTGACTAGGTCCTTTATTCTTTCCCTAGCCTGATGGTAGTTAGAGTGGTACCACTGCATCTGCAATGGCAAAAGGGTTTTGGGTTGAGTGGAATTTTCTCCTTGGAGAAATGCTGAGCCACCTCTTCAGTATTCAGGTGGGGGCAGGGTATATATGCTGGAGACCCAGGTCAGGAGGTTGCGCTCAGTGAGGAGATGTAAGGACAGGCACATGCATGGAGAACAGTCCTGTCACTTTTCCATAGGGCGGCCGCACTGTACTGCGGGTTCACACTAGACAGTAGTCACTTGGGACTCTTCAGAGCCTGAAGGCAGCAAAGGTGAGGGCTTCAAAACAGCAAAGATGGCAGCCCACCCCACCCTCTGAAAGCTCCAGTCTAGGAGGTACAGATCTGCTACTGTCCTGAGTGCCCCACTGAGGGTTGGCTGGTGTCCCAGACCAGTGGGTCTTATCCTGAGAGGTGCAGTGGAATCAAATCATGCAGACGATCACTGCTCAGCTTCCTGGATCTAGCCCCTTTCCTCAGGGCCTATATGGGAGCCTAGGTACCCCTTTTGCTGGAGCTGCAGCCACTAATGCTGGGATGCCCAGGATCCAAGGCTCTCCAGATTCCATGTGTGCCTGAGTAGTGGCTCTGCCCAGACTCTATATAGCTCCGCATGTCAGTCCAAAGGCCCTGGTGGAGTGGACTCACAAGGGGATCTCCTGATCCTAGGGTTGCAAAGATCTATGGAAGAAGTGTGGGTCCTTGGCATCTCTCACTCACTCACTATTTCCCCATGTAGGGGGTGTCTTCCCTGGCTCTGTGCCACTCCTGGGTGTGTGGTCATCCTGTCTTGCTCCTCTCTGTTCTCCATGTGTTGAGTTGTCAATTTGTCTCCTTGATGAATCTCAGTATGTTCGCCTGGATGTTTTAGTTGAAGATATAGTATTTACTTGCCACCTCCTTTTCTTTCTGTGAAAACAATGTGTACTAGTTTCCTCTAGTCAGCCATCTTTTCCCTTCCCCCAGTTTGTTTTTTTAGAAATCGTTGTACCAGTATCTGCCTCTTGGTTAAAGTATTTTGTCACTTTACATTTAAAGTACTTATCGATAAAGTGCGATTTATTTCTGCCATTTACTATTGTTGTCTAGATGCCTTATGTTTTTTCTGTTCCTTGTGTTCATCCATTACTACCTTCTTCTGTGATAAATACATATTTTCTGGTGTACTGTACTAATTTATTTCCTTTGTTTATTTTAATATATATGGATATACGTTTTTGAGGTTTGTTTTTTTCTTAGTGGTTGTTCTAGTGATTACAATTAATGTCTTTACTTCAATCTATCTTGTTTAGATTAATTCCAAAATAACTTCAATAGTATACAAAACTATTTCTTTTTTTTTTTTAATTAGTGTTGACCAGGTTGGCCTTGAACGTGTAGCCTCACCTCCTTGAGTGCCAGGGCAACTGGCCTGAGCCACTGTGGCACCCAAAACTGTTTCAGTATAGTTTTCCCTACCCTCCTTAGTGGTCTTTGTTGTCATAACAATTACATCTTTATGTATCATAATCTATCAACTTTGTTTTATAAAAATTTCTTTTTGCAATGATCTTTTAACTTACATATGAAAAGAAAAGGTTTTAAGCAAAAACACATTTTTTACTGTGTTTTCTATTTACCTATGTAGTTTCCTTTACTTTTGCTCTTTATTTCTTCATATGGATTCAAGTTACGGTCTGATATCTGTTGTTTCAGCTTAGTGACTCCTTTCAGTATTTCTTGTAAAATAGGTCTGCTGGCAACAAATTCTCTTATTTTATTTTTTTCTTTTTAATATGAAATATCCTAATTTTACTTTTGTTTTGCTGTCCTGTTATTTATAAGAGTCCTGTGTAACAATTTCATGAAGTTCTGACAACTGTGAATTATCAGTTGGAAAATACTGCTCTAAGTTCATTTTATTTTTCATTTACTTATTTTATATTATACTTTCAGTTTTAGGGTACATGTGCACAACGTGCGGGTTTGTTACATAGGTATACATGTGTCATGTTGGTTTGCTGCACCCATTAACTCATCATTTACATTAGGTATGTCTCCTAATGCTATTCCTCCCCCAGTCCCCCACTCCCTGACAGGCCCCAGTGTGTGATGTTCCCTGCCCTGTGTTCAAGTGTTCTCATTGTTTAATTCCCACCTATGAGTGAGAACATGCAGTGTTTAGTTTTCTGTCCTTGTGATAGTTTGCTGAGAATGATGGTTTTCAGCTTCATGCATGTACCTGCAAAGGACATGAACTCATCCTTTTTTATGACTGCATAGTATTCCATGGCATATATGTGCCACATTTTCTTAATCTAGTCTATCATTGATGAACATTTGGGTTGGTTCCAAGTCTTTACTATTGTGAATAGTGCCACAATAAACATGCGTTTGCATGTGTCTTTATAGTAGTATGATTTATAATCCTTTTACTATAACCCCAGTAATGGGATCACTGGGTCAAATGGTATTTCTACTTCTAGATCCTTGAGGAATTGCCACACTGTCTTCCACAACGGTTGAACTAATTTACAGTCCCACCAACAGTGTAAAAGTGTTCCTACTTCTCTACATCCTCTCCACCATCTGTTGTTTCCTGACTTTTTAATGATCACTATTCCAACTGGCGTGAGATGGTATCTCATGGTGGTTTTGATATGCATTTGTCTGATGACCAGTGATGATGAGCATTCTTTCACATGTCTGTTGGCTGCATAAATGTCTTATTTTGAGAAGTGTCTGTTCATATGCTTTGCCCACTTTTTGATGGGGTCGTTTGTTTTTTTCTTGTAAATTTGTTTAAGTTCTTTACAGATTCTGGGTATTAGCCCTTCATCAGATGGATAGATTTCAAAAATGTTCTCCCATTCTGTAGGTTGCCTGTTCACTCTGATGGCAGTTTCTTTTGCTGTGCAGAAGCTCTTTAGTTTAATTAGATCTCATTTGTCTATTTTGTCTTTAATTGCCATTGTTTTTGGTGTGTTAGTCATGAAGTCCTTGCCCATGCCTATGTCCTAAATGGTATTGCCTAGATTTTCTTCTAGGGTTTTTATGGTTTTAGGTCTTGCATTTAAATCTTTAATCCATCTTGAGTTAATTTTTGTATAAGGTGCAAGGAAGGGGTCCAGTTTCTGTTTTCTGCATATACCTAGCCAGTTTTCACAACACCATTTATTCAATAGGGAATCCTTTCCCCATTGCTTGTTTTTGTCAGGTTTGCAAAAGATCAGATGGTTGTAAATGTGTGGTGTTATTTCAGAGGCCTCTGTTCTGTTACATTGGTCTATATATCTGTTTTGGTACCAGTTCCATGCTGTTTTGGTTACTGTAGCCTTGTAGTATAGTTTGAAGTCAGGTAGCGTGATCCCTCCAGATTTGTTCTTTTGTTTTAGGATTGTCTTGGCTATGTGGGGTCTATTTTGATTCCATATGAACTTTANCCACCATCTGTTGTTTCCTGACTTTTTAATGATCACTATTCCAACTGGCGTGAGATGGTATCTCATGGTGGTTTTGATATGCATTTGTCTGATGACCAGTGATGATGAGCATTCTTTCACATGTCTGTTGGCTGCATAAATGTCTTATTTTGAGAAGTGTCTGTTCATATGCTTTGCCCACTTTTGATGGGGTCGTTTGTTTTTTTCTTGTAAATTTGTTTAAGTTCTTTACAGATTCTGGGTATTAGCCCTTCATCAGATGGATAGATTTCAAAATGTTCTCCCATTCTGTAGGTTGCCTGTTCACTCTGATGGCAGTTTCTTTTGCTGTGCAGAAGCTCTTTAGTTTAATTAGATCTCATTTGTCTATTTTGTCTTTAATTGCCATTGTTTTGGTGTGTTAGTCATGAAGTCCTTGCCCATGCCTATGTCCTAAATGGTATTGCCTAGATTTTCTTCTAGGGTTTTATGGTTTTAGGTCTTGCATTTAAATCTTTAATCCATCTTGAGTTAATTTTGTATAAGGTGCAAGGAAGGGGTCCAGTTTCTGTTTTCTGCATATACCTAGCCAGTTTTCACAACACCATTTATTCAATAGGGAATCCTTTCCCCATTGCTTGTTTTGTCAGGTTTGCAAAAGATCAGATGGTTGTAAATGTGTGGTGTTATTTCAGAGGCCTCTGTTCTGTTACATTGGTCTATATATCTGTTTTGGTACCAGTTCCATGCTGTTTTGGTTACTGTAGCCTTGTAGTATAGTTTGAAGTCAGGTAGCGTGATCCCTCCAGATTTGTTCTTTTGTTTTAGGATTGTCTTGGCTATGTGGGGTCTATTTTGATTCCATATGAACTTTAAAGTAGTTTTTTCTAATTTTGTGAAGAAAGTCATTGGTAGCTTGTTGGGGATGGTGTTGAAGCTATAAATTACCTTGGGCAGTATGACCATTTTCACAATATTGATTCTTCCTATCCATGAGCATGGAATGTTCTTCCATTTGTTTGTGTCCTCTTTTATTTCGTTGAGCAGTGGTTAATAGTTCTCCTTGAAGACGTCCTCTTTGTAGCAACTGTGAATGGGAGTTCACTCATGACTTGACTGTTGGTTTGTCTGCTATTGGTCTAGTGGAATGCTTGTGATTTTTCCACATTGATTTTGTATCCTGAGACTTTGCTGAATTTACTTATCAGCTTAATGAGATTTTGGGCTGAGATGATGGGCTTTTCTAAATATACAATCTTGTTATCTGCAAACAGGGACAATTTGACTTCTTCTTTTCCTAACTGAATGTACTTTATTTCTTTATCTTGCATGATTGCCCTAGCCAGAACTTTCAATAGTATGTTGAATAAGAGTGGTGAAGAGAGGGCATCCCTGTCTTGTGCCAGTTTTCAAAGGGAATACTTCCAGTTTTTGCCCATTCAGTATGATATTGGCTGTGGGTTTTTCATAAATAGCTCTTATTATTTTGAGATACATTCCATCAATACCTAGTTTATTGAGAATTTTTATCATGAAGCGCTGTTGAATTTTGTCGAAGGCCTTTTCTGCATCTATTGAGATAATCATGTGGTTTTTGTCCTTGGTTTTGTTTATGTGATGGATTATGTTTATTGATTTGTGTATGTTGAACCAGCCTTGCCTCCCAGAGATGAAGCTGACTCAATCGTGGTGAATAAGCTTTTTGATGTGCTGCTGAATTCGGTTAGCTAGTATTTCACTGAGGATTTTCTCATTGATGTTCATCAGGGATATTGGTCAAAAATTCTCTTTTATTGTTGTGTCTTTGCCAGGCTTCAGTATCAGGATGATGTTGGCCTCATAAAATGAATTAGGGAGGATTCCCTCTTTTTCTGTTGATTGGAATAGTTTCAGAAGGAATGGTACCAGGTCCCCTTTGTACCTCTGGTAGAATTCGGCTGGGAATCCATCTGATCTGGACTTCTTTTCGTTGGTAGGCTATTAATTATTGCCTCAATTTCAGAGCCTGTTATTGGTCTATTCAGAGATTCAACTTCTTCCTGATTTAGCCTTGGAAGGGTGTATGTGTCCAGGAATTTATCCTTTTCTTCTAGATTTTCTAGTTTATTTGCATAGAGGTGTTTTTAGTATTCTCTGATGGTAATTTGTATGTCTGTGGGGTCGGTGGTGATATCCCCTTTATCATTTTTTATTGCGTCT
The DNA here is from genome assembly GCF_001698545.2 of Rhinopithecus bieti. Taxonomy (NCBI): domain Eukaryota; kingdom Metazoa; phylum Chordata; class Mammalia; order Primates; family Cercopithecidae; genus Rhinopithecus; species Rhinopithecus bieti. The sequence continues at coordinate 840,050 of NW_016803894.1, read as the reverse complement.
ATTTGATTCTTCTCTCTTTTCTTCTTTATTGGTCTTGCTGGCAGTCTATCAATTTTGTTAATCTTTTCAAAAAACCAGCTCCTGGGTTCACTGATTTTTTGAAGGGTGTTTTGTGTCTCTATCTCCTTCAATTCTGCTCTGATCTTAGTTATTTCTTGCCTTCTGCTAGCTTTTGAATTTATGTGTGTTTTCCATGTTAGAATGACACAGTCACCTATTTAAGGTCACTGCCATATTGAACAACAACAAATCTAACATTGGAGGAATGTCTATGTTTTACAAACTGCCTTTACATTACTCTATTTCATCTTTAAGAACACCCCTATGAAGAAGCAGGACATGTGAAATAACTTTCCCAGTCATCCACTTGGTAATTTCTTTAAATTGAGTTTCACCTCAAGCTTATATGTCTCTTAAATTGTGAAATGTTTCCACTATATTGTAGGATACCATTTTAGAAATTTTAAGTATTTCTGTGAAGGCCCTTCATTTTGTGACATTGTTAACAACAGAGGTTATAACATCTCTTTTTTTGAACGAGTATTTGAAGTCACTATGCTCATTTTGCTTTTATGAATGCTGTAAATTAGTCATAAGTAAAAATAAGTGAAGCTATTCCAGTTCTTTTGAATAAAAAGGAAAGATTTTCTCAGTTCAGAAGGATAAAGACACAAGTCTGCTCAATGAGATGTAGTTACAAGATGGTGTGGCTTACTCCTAGCATGTACTGAATATCTATTTGTAAAATACTTGGAGATTTCTCCCCTGGTTTTTGTGAGTGAAAATCTGGTGGTTATCTCAGTTTGGTATTAATTGCTAGTGATTTGCTTGTAATAGCCTAATGATGGTGCCTACTAGAGGAAGATAACAAAAGAGAATGAGAGAAGGGAACCTTGTAGTAACAGCTCTTAGATTCTGTGAATGAAGAAATCCCAAGAGGAAACCGTAGTTAGTTACAACAATTAGCCAAGAGTGATTACACTGCAGAAAACAAGTATCCCACTTGTATTCTATCACTAACTAAAAGGCAAGAAAATACATTAAGGTAATGCAAGGTCTTAAACAAAGGACATGGTTATATTGTCTTTCTAATAAGAATAACAAAGATATCTGTCCTTATCACATAGTACATAGTATCTCCAGGGCTTTTCTGCTGATCAGGGAGGATAAAGTGTTTCTTAACAGAACACATAAATTATTTTCATTAGGAAATCAGGCAGCTTAAGACTCCATTAAGGCAGAAAAAAATAAGTGCAGAACCTGGAGAGTGGATCAAAAGAGCAAAGAAGAAATGGGGAATTTAAAAAAATGGTCTACGCTAGAGATCTGTAACAGATATGAGAGTCTCCACAGTGAGGGAGACTCTAGGACTGGTGGAGAAGCTCCAGGTATAAGGTAGTCTAGTCTAATTGAAATATAACAAGAAATGTACAGGAGAGTATATACATATGACAAAGGAAGACTAGGAGGAGATTCAGTATATTTGTGGAGATACAAGAAAGGCTTCTCTTACAAAAGGAGAGGTCAACCAATGTGGGTTGGAATTGCTGGAAGGAAGATCCTTAAGATTGATTATTTGATTGTCTGCAATATGAAGACAATGGTATGTAGACTAGATGTAGACATTAAGGAAGTCAAGTGTTTTCTAAGATTATTTTTTGGGCTGACAGACTTTCTATACCTGATGTCTGATTGATGTCTACACTGATATTAATTCACTCTGATTATGAACCGTATAAAGGAAATTGTAATCCATTCTGACTATAAACTATGTATGGGAAATTGTTTTATAATGGAAACAGTGTATACTATGTCTCAGTATATAATCATCTACTTTTCTTCTGATGCTTTAAGCCAGTCATGTCACTTATTGTCAGCTTCCTGCTCACCCCTCAGACACCCCCTCCTGTCATAAGTATCAGACCTTCACATCATATTTGTCTCCATCTCTATCAGAACTCTTTACTCTTACTCCAAATACACTCTAACCTCTGACCTCTGCTTTTTCTTATTTGTATATATGTACCCTCAACCTATGAACTCTGATACTGTAAACCAAAATTAAAGTCTAAGCCCCACCCTGCCAGCCATCTAAGTGGACTTCCTCCTCAGCTAGGGATCTTTTAAAATTTAATCCAAGAGACTGTTTCAGGCCACAAGGGGAAGTGGGGGTCAGACATGCCTCATTATACTTCTCTGGCATAACATCACATAACAAATAAAATAAATCAAAATATTTTAATCCCAAATATATTTCCTTCTCCTATTTTGAAATAGCCCTGCAAAGCTTGTTCTTTGGGAAAAATCTACGTTCTGTAGAGTATCTCCTTTTCCCTTTTTCTTCTTTCCAAATCCAGGAGATAATCAACTAAGAGTCAGGCACCCTTTTAAGTCCCATAAGAAAATATTTTACAACATGTTCTCTCTGAAGCCTGCTAGCTAAAAGCTTCCTCTGCACAATAAAACTTTTGGTCTCCACAATTCTTTATCTTAACCCAAATATTCCTCTCTATTGATTCCAGGTCTTTGGATAAACTCAAACAATTGTCAACCAGAAAATTTTCAAATCTTCCTACAAGCTGGAAACCCCCTACTTCAAGTCATTCTGCCTTTCTGGACCAAACCAATGTATTTCTTAAACGTATTTGATTGAAGTCTTATGCCTTCCTAAAACAAGCTGCACCCTGACCACCTTGGGAACATGTTCTCAGGACCTCCTGAGGGCTGTGTCATGGGCCATGGTCACGCATATTTGGCTCAGAATAAATCTCTTTAAATGTTTTAGAGTTTGACTCTTTTTGTTGGCAATACTATCCACCCTTTTCTTCAGATCATATATTCTATTGTTTATTTATTTATTGAGTTGGAGTTTCGCTCCTGTTGCCCAGGCTGGAGTTCAATGGTGCGATCTCAGCTCACTGCAACCTCCGCCTCCTGGGTTTAAGCGATTCTCCTGCCAAGCAGCTGGGATTACAGGTGCCTGCCATCACGCCCACTAATTTTTTTGTATTTTTGTTAGAGGCAGGGTTTCACCATGTTGGCCAGGGTGATCTCGAACTCCTGATGTTAGGTAATCCACCCGTCTCAGCCTCCCAGAGTGCTGAGATTACAGGTGTGGGCCACCGTGCTTGACCCAGATCATATACTCTCTTGAAAAGTTGTCCTATTCTCATTTCAACTTCAGGGAAACTATCCTTTGATGCACAGTCATTAGGCCAGCTCTGAGACTGACCAGCCCCAACCTTAATCTCATCAAAAGAAGTAATGACAATGGACATAACAGAGTTAAATAAAGTATAATAAGAACACAGAAGAAGGAAGCAATGTATTAATGCATGAGCTACTCTTTATGAGTAGGACATTAACAGATGTTTAAAGAGAAAACGATATTTTGGGAAGATGGACTTATTTGAATAAAGTCGTCTGGGTCTTGAAGTGCATAGCATTTTAAGAACAATGAGTCATCTATTGTAAGGGAAACATGTTGAACATGTGCCAAAGAACTTGCTCTGAGATTAAGTTGAAAATACAGATTAGTGTCAGAATCTGAGGTGTCTTGAGTGCTACGCTAAAACATTTTTAGTTTCACTACCAATAGTAGAAGTCTCTAAAGGTCAATAGGCGTGACCAATATGATCACATCTGTATTTGGACCAAGCAATTTTGTTACCAATGCACAATATAGTATTTGAAGAGAAAGAGATCAATAAAGGCTATTGTGATAGCCAAATAAGAAATGAAAGTATCTTGGGCATTAACATGGCAATAGAAATAGAAAGGAGAAAAAAATGGGAATACTTTGGAAATCAAATAGCAGTAAGATGTTATTTCAGATTATGGAGAAAGATAGATATAACAGTGACTGTTATATCTATATTCGATAAATGGTTCATACCTTCTACTGTGATAGAATATTAAAGAACTGGAGATACGTCATTTCAAGTATGTTTAGTATGAAGTATATATTTAGTATGAGGATTAACATATATAAATAAAGGCGAATAGAAATTCAATTCTGCAGGTAATATAAGAGGGAAGTCATCTAGAACTATTGATATGGACATGTAAATCTAGAAAGATCCTTGCTTCCATGGTACAGAAGCAGCTTATTTTACAAGTGCTAATATATTTATTTTGTTTTGCTTTGTTTTTGAGACAGTCTTACTTTGTCACCCAGGCTGAAGTGCAGTGTCATGATCTCGGCTCCCTGCAACCTCCACTTTCCAGGATTAAACGATTCTCATGCCTCAGCCACCAGAGTAGCTGGAATTACAGGCACACGCTACCACTCCCAGCTAACTTTTTTGTATTATTAGTAGAGAAAGGGTTTCACCATGTTGGCCAGGAAGGTCTCAAACTCCTGACCTCAAGGAATGTACTCGCCTTGGTCTCTCAAAGTGCTGGGATTACAGGCGTGAGCCACCGCGCCCAGCCCAAGTGGTAATATATTTGCTATATTTTCATATAATGTATTTGCCCATAGTAGTTGCCTTGTTAATGTCTAAATTATCAACCAATTATAATTAAGAAAGTGATGGTATATAACGTGTCAAATGCAATTTTGTTTTTTATTCTCATTTCTAACTTCCTATAAACAAATCTGTTATCAACATACACCTAATAACCTTGCAACACACAAATAAACAGTGCGTTATTTAAAAATGTAAATACTTTGGCAAATTCCTTTTTCCAAAAAAAGAGACATATTTCCAAAAGTAGAGTAATGTTGCTATACATTTCCTCGAGACTACATGCTAGGTTAAGGTGGTTCTATTGGTGACAGATATGGCGTACAGATATATATTTTATATTTCTATATCCAACACAATAATAGGCACATATTAGAGACAATATGTTTTTGTTGAATGAAGGAAGTAAAATAATAAACATTAAATATAAAAGACTAGTCCTTCATTGTGTAGTAACCCACTCCATGCTTATTGAATACTCCCTTCTGTGTAAGGTCTGCTTTTTCTTCAGTGCTGTTTGCTTTGCTCAGGATTTAGAATTTTCCCACAAAAATAATACAATGTTAATACATACATCATTCATAGAAAGTTATGCAGAGTGGAAATTTATCAGGGTATAAAATATTACATACATCTCAGGACTTCTGGGACACAGAGAAAAACTGCCTCAGAACTGCAGGTTTTAATTAATCGATCATACTAGAAGGACCAATCCAAAGTGAATTTTTTTCAAAATTCTGAAATAGAAATATTGTTACTAATTAAAATGTGACCTGTTTTGTTTCTCAATGCTTTTGTTTCTCAGTGCTTTGCTAATATCACAGATTTTGATCAAATCATTCCTGTGAATTACCCCCTTGGCAGTGAATTGTATTCAATGACATTGGCGTACCCATAGATTAGTTTCAGATGTATGAAGGAAAATTCTAAATGAATCCTTCCAATAACAGTGAAATTAAAATAGACTGCACTTGTTTTTTAGTTAGAGAATTATAGAGGGACATTTATTTATGTGTGTATTTTTTGTTTGTTTTTAATATTTTGATTTGCTTCTCTACCTTCTGTAGCCATGAGGGTAATTTTGTTTACCGCAAGACTCACGTAGGGCAAGAAGGAATTCCAAATTAAATGTTACTTCTATGTTATCAGTTGTTTTTCAATCATATTTTGGGAGAGTTACATTAAATGGAAATTAATTGAATTGGTTTGCTTTCACATGTTTAAATGGTTGATTTATTACTTATCAAATTTTCCTTATGCTGTCTTCACCTTATTTGTTGTAACAGCTTGGTAATCATGTAAAAGCTATCAGAAAACATGGTCACAATTTATTGCATAAATACTAGTATGAAATCAAGTTGCTTTCTCTTTTTCCTTTTTACATGTGTCTGAGACTACCTTTTATGGCAAGCTACTTAACAGCTCGTTAGATTGAGTGCTGCAGGATAGATCTAAGCTATTCTCTCTTCTCAGGAAGTCTTTGATTTGTTTTGACCATCTAACGAAAGTTAATGGGTTATTGTCTGTATATGTTCTCTCCTTTATCTAATCTCTGAAAAATGTTCTGATCATTAACATTGACAGAGTAAGTTGTAGATACGAACTAAAATCCACATCAGAGGGAAGACACAGGGAGTTTATTTACTTTCTGAATGTATATTACATCTTTTCCCTGAAGCACTTTCATATCCCAGGAGTATTTCTTCTCATTATGAACTATACCCATATGTGCTGAACACTGAAACTTGTGCAGATTTGTCAGAAATGAAAAGCATCTGATGAAGCAAATGCTTTTTTACAAATATTATTGAGCTACCATACTTGAATATTATTCTTACTTGAAATTAATCACTGAAACAATTTATATCTCAATGGTAATGAAGAAGGAAAATGATTAATAAAAGGGCCTTGAGCCTCAAAAGAGGCATGTGCTTTTATTAAAAACATATATTCAATTATAGAAAAACTAGTGAATATGTGTCAGGATTTGTGTATCAATCAGTTAATACATTTTAATTTTTAATAGCTAGATTACATTTATATAGTAGATGAATGCTATAAACAATTTATGAATATTATTGGAAAATAAATTTTAGTTTTAGTCTAATAACTAATGCATGATTTAAGATTTTATAGATAATTTATTAAAGTCAATCCCCATCTGTTATATTATCAAAAATAACAAAACTTTAACAATGAATAAATGGACTAATTATATGTTTCATTCCAGACAAGTTGTACTGCTCTGGCACTAATAAAATATTAAAATTATGTAAAAGTGCATTCACTTTCTACACAAGTGATCTCGTTCAAACATTGAATCATTATAATTTTTTTTACATCATTTCTGGACTGTTGACCTCTATCACAGACTAGGTGTATTCATGCTGAAAAAAAAAGGAGAATCCAGATCTGTTATAAAGATATTGTATTTTTCTGTATTTTTATTTATTATATTTATTTATTTATTTATTATTATTTTTTGAGATGGAGCTTCGCTCTGGTTGCCCTGGCTGGAGTGAAATGGTGCAATCTCGGCTAACCGCAACCTCCGCCTCCCAGGTCCAAGTGATTCTCCTGCCTCAGTCTCCCGAGTAGCTGGGTTTACAGGCATGTGCCACCAAACCCGGCTAATTTTGTATTTTTAGCAGAGACAGAATTTCTCCAGGTTGATCAGGCTGGTCTCACACTCCCGACCTCAAGTGATCCACCTGCCTTCGCCTCCTGAAGTGCTGGGATTACAGGCATGAGCCACCGCACCCGGCAAGAATTGTATTTTTCTTAAAAATATTTTATTCAATAAAATTTATACTTATTTATTGAAGATATACTGGGTACTTTATGAGGCCCCAAAATATTAAAACGATGACTATTTTGTATTTAATGTATATAGGTAGTAATTAGACTAAGACATTGGCAAAAATAATTTCAATATTGTAAGAAGCATTTAAAATTGAAGGAAATTCTGCCTTAATCCAAAGACTGAGCATATATTTCATTATGTACATTGTTTGAAATTCAATAATTGGAGGATTTCTCCATTCAGAAGATCTATGTGATAGTATTTATCATATAAAATGTTAATTTTCCTTATGCCTAAAATATGCCAAGCATGTTATAGGAATATAGTAGTTGAAGTTTTTATAAACCACTGGAAGTGGCCTATCTTGTAGTTTCAATGTGGTGAGTTCTTAATTTTATTTGTCTTTGGAGTTTAAAGGTTAATAAACAAATATAATAATGTGAGAAAATACCAAATTACAACACAAACTTACCAAAGCTTAGAAATGTAAGTATTCAATGAGAAGGGAAAGTGTTTAACTTACAGATAGTAAATTGTTACTCCATGTTTTAGTCCATTCCTGCTACTATAACACAATACCTTAGACCGGGTAATTTAAAAGCAGTAGAATTCACTTTCACAGTTCTGGAGGCTGGGAAGTCCATGATCAAGACAAGTCAATGTTGGGAAAGGACTTGCTCTCTGCTTCTAAGATGACGGCTTCATGCTGCATTCTCACATGGCAGAAGAGGGTAACAAGCCCACACACCTGTTGCATAAGGACACTAATCCCTGCAATGAAATCTCTGCCCTCATAATCTAATCACCTCCTTAATGACCTGCCTCTTATTACTATTGCATTTGGATGGCTGTTTTGATTTTTAATAGAGATGAGGTCTCACTATATTGCCCAGGCTGATCTCCAACTCTTGTGCTCAAGGGATATTTCTACCTTGGTCTCCCAATGTATTGGAATTACAGGTGTGAGCCACTGCTCCAGGCCTACAAACAAGGACATATTATAGCCAATCGGAGTTTCTTATCACTATGCTATAATTAATGTTCTTATGCAGAATGGAGAATGTCAAGACGAAAATGAATAAACCAACTTTTCAGTTGCCTATAATGCTTAAATAAAAACTTAGGGAATCAGGTGAAGATATCACTGGGCTTCATATTGAAGGAGAGTTTGGATTTTACCTGCATTGGTAAATTATAAAATGAAGGTTTATTGTTTTCTGACTATCTTTAACAATAAAATTTTAGGTGCAGTTCTAACTGAAAAAAGAGGCATTATAAATGATACCATGTAAATGGATAATTCTGTAATTCTCTAATGGTTTGGAATTAGTCATCTAGCTATAAATATAGTCTGAGTAGTTACTATATACAGACCAAACCTAATTGATTATTATCTCATCTGCACTATCATTAGGTCATTATTTTAT
>NW_016803894.1:798429-829520 GCF_001698545.2 Rhinopithecus bieti | reverse complement strand
ATATATATATGCTAAAACTAACTGGAATATTTTCTAGATTGAGAATAAGTAAGTAAAGTTAGATAAAAGGCAACATAATTTGTAGAACAAAAGTATGTATAATCAGTAGACATATTTATAGTTAGCACGTCTTCAATTAAAAGTTAAACTTTCCTGCTGGGCATGGTTGCTCATGCCTATAATTCCAGCACTTTGGGAGGCTGAGGCAGAAGGAGTGCTTGAGCTCAGGAGTCCGATACCATCCTGGGTAACATGAAGAAACCCATTCTCTACAAAAAATATGAAAATTAGATGGGTGTGTTGGCACGCACCTATAGTCCCCTAGCTACCCTAGAGGCTGAGATGGGAGGATCACTTGAGTCTGGGAGGAGGAGGTTTCAGTGAGCCAAGATCACACCACTGCACTGCAGCCTGGATGACAGAATGAAACCCTGTCTCATTAGAAAAAAAAAAAAAGTTACTCTTTCCAAGAGGATTGATCTTACTCTATTTTTATAGCCATTTGTGGAGGTATCCCATAAAGAAATCATTGATAAAATATCAAAGCATAATCTTTGCAGTGCTGATTTTTCATCATTGATTCATTCAAGAAGCATTGTTATCTACCTATTACATGCACATTAGGCAATAGGAATACAAAGATTAATGCATTTAAATATATTATTGTAAATGCAGGGGCAATAAGTTATTATTTAGATTATTTAAGCAAAGTATAACAGAAACCTGAATAATTCTACCTATTTTTTTCAGAGGGACTATTTTATACCATTTTTATCCTTGTTTCAACTTTCCACCTAATTTTAGTGGCAAAAGGCTGAAAATACGATTAATGTGTATGAGTTAAACAAATGTCTTCCCACCTTACAGTTACTAGACTCTCAATCTCTACAGTATAAAGCAAGCCATAAGTTTTCCTATGATTACAGAATCTCATATATATTTTGGAAGGAGCTTTGGAATGTGTTTTATCCAACCTCATGAAGAATGCTGGAGTTTCTTCTTTATCCTTCCCAAAGGGGAGGGGAATAGAGTATAGAAGTTGATTAAGGTAGTTGAAATATGGATAAAAGAAGAGCAAGAAGAGTGAATGAGAATAGGTTTAGAAGACAAATAGCTCTTTCTCTCAATTTTGCAGAACGCTGGCTATGATTATTGGTATAAGCCAGGATAAGTCAAATAATCAAATATAAAAATTGCAGTGACTTTAGAATAAATTGCTGGGGACTTAAATTTGAAAACCCCTTTTTTGATTTAATGCAGTTGAGTTCTGTGTGTATGTCAGGAAAAATGAAAAAACCATCATAAGCTTCTTTGTAAGCTCATTATTTCTACATTTCTCAATCAGTAATTTTTAGATGACTAAAATAATGAGTTTAAACATTATTCATTCACATGGTTTTCAGTTATATCATGGTTGTTTTTATTGTAACATTGAAATTTTAGAAGGGTTCTTTGTATAAGATATGTAGCTTCTTTCTCTGTTTCTTGCAGGAATATGCCTAAACGAAACTGAAAAAAATAATCGCAAATAGATATATGAATCATTTTCCCCTTGAGACTCTGATTCATATAAAGAATGCTTCTTTCAAGATACTTTCCTATTCAAAATCCTCCGGTAACTGTAGATTATCTCTAGGATTAAGACTAAAATTTTGAGGCTAATATTCCATTCAAGGTAGCCACAACGTACACTCCATCACTTTTTAAAAACTTATGTAAATTTGAAATAAATTCTCATTAGTCACAACTATTGGCCTATTTATACCTTTTTCCAAATTGCCAGGCACACTCTGTAATCAGTTATAGTCTCTTAAATCTGCTATGTGCGTTTTTGTCTCTATCATTTTGCTCACATTGATTTTGCTAGTTAAATTCTTTCTGCTCTCTTCCTTTCCTACCTAAATTATAACGGTTTTAAGTCTGTATCTAAATTTAATGTTCTTGAACTTTTTAAGCCAGACTCTGTTGCACAGTCCTTAAAAACCGAGTCATATCAATGAGAAACCACACTATGAGGCTTACTTGCTTTCTATCATGGGCAATTCATGAAAAATATTTGTGCTATGTATTTAGTGATCATAATTGGAAATAACAGTAGCAATATCACATGAGTTTGTTGTGAAGATTACATGAACTAATATTTGGAAAATGTAAACATTCTACAAGTGTTGCTGCTGTTGCTGATATTATTGCTATTGTTGCTATTATTAGGCTATGTGAAAACAAGTTATTTGCCTCTATATTATTTCTTAGCTATTATTAATTCAATTTTATATGTGAATTGACATATCTCTTTAAATTTTAAACTCTTTAGAGACGATAAAAACTGTGGGATAATTTCTAAAATCCTAATTACTTTGGACATTTTATAGTAAAATTGTCAAGAAAATTTGCTCAATCAATAAATGAAATTATGAATGAAAGACTGAAATAATGAATCCTTGTATTCAACATCAAACATTCTTCTATTCCCATTTGTCCGTATAGATGCATACTATTATCTTAAATCACATTTTCTTCAGATAAATTTAGACTTTTATAAATATTTTGTTTTATAAATTTTGTTGATTGTTATAATCTCTACTACAGATAATTTTCTTTTGTGTTACATGCGTAAGTATAAATTAAGTGAACAGTGGATATTTCTTAAAAATATCAACTGGAGGATTTTAACATCATTATTAAATTCTCCCAAATTTTAACAACTAATTTATAACCAAATTAATTTGTATCTGAAATAAATTATTATATATTACATAGTTGGGTAGGAATTTTATTTTTAATAATGTAAGCTCTGAATATTGTTTTAACCAATTTATGACATTAATGAAGTATGATATTTGGTGAAATTTTTATTAATTTAACAAAAAAATCTTTCAGTAATATTTTTAGAGTTTTCTACCAAGTTATTTATACTGGGAAGCAGGTAGTCATATAACCAGATGTGCTGAAAGAACTAGGGTAATTTTGGAGGGTGAGAATGATGAGTTGAGGAGGAGGGAATAAAATCTCACAAAATGAAAAACAACAAGAATAACCAAATCTTCTTCCGCTGGGAGGTATTCTCACTCTGCTCAATGTCGTTATTAGCAGTTGGATGTCTTTTGGGAACATGTGGTTATAAGCATTGCCTCCTGATTTATGAAACTATTTCTGTTTATTCTTACATATTTATCAGTTTTAAAATCAGGAAATAAAATTTTAAGAATAAATAGAAATGTGGAAACAAATATAAAAGAAACAGTAAAATACGTGATAGTGCTTATCTTCTGAGAAGTGAATGTTCAAAAGGAAAATTGAGTCAACAGACAAGTGTTTCTCATTTGAATCCATGTAATGAAGTTTCAATTTTAACTTAGTAAGATATAAACGTAATGACAGTAAAAACAAAACATGGAATCAAGCAATGCTTACAGGATGCTTATAAAGTAAGCAAGAACACATTAATCTAAAAGCATACTTAGTACCTCTTTAACTTTCGCCTTTCTCTTTTGTCCTCTCTTCTCTTTATCCCTTCAAAAAACCAATTATTTTAGTCACAATTTGGAATATTAACTCATATCAAAGTAAATATATCTTTTCCAGGAATACTCTAGTTTTTAGAAGGATCATAGTTTTCAACATAAAACTTTTGTGAAATTTAAGTTATCAACTAGCAGAGGATGGTTAAGATTTCAATGTGAAAGAATGAACAGTTGTCAGAATATAACACTCCCATGAGAAATTTTTACTCACTCATGCATAACACAAAACTTTAATATTTGCCTAAGCAAACTTCATGGCAACTTTTGAATAATGAAATATTTATTGACTTCCAATAATTTTTCCAATAATTATACATATTCTTAATTTCCAGAAGTTCCATTTGTATTTAGATTATGTTTAGCTGCCAAACATTCACCAGTACACGATAAAGAGAGAGGCAGACAAATACAAGAAATGCAAAGTTGGATTCTGTCTGTTTGCCACTGTAGATCCAATCTCTACTTTTTCTACCCAGATTTGCTCCCTAGGAATTTGAATTATATTGACTGATCAATGAACTCCCTTCCCCTCTGACTTCTAATTGATTTCCACTAAGAAGAAAAAGGGCAGGAGATTTAAGGGAGCAAGGAGAGTGATTTTGGAAAATTTATTGCTCTGGCACCCAATCTGAGATGGCATTCTGTTATTTCCTTGACCAAAGGTCTCAGTTCCTGTCATGTAGCCCTACCCTATCAACAAAATTTGTCTTGTCACCAAGTCCAGTAAGCCTCACTCACTTCTCATCAAAGAATATTAAAGAATCCCCACTGTTATTAGCTGTAGGATTTTTCATTATCCCTTATAGTTCCTTATGTTTTTTTTAAATATACATTTGTAAATAGTCCTTTTTCTTCCTGTCTTAAAAATATCTTGCTCTGAGCCCTAGAACTCCTAAGATTTCAGAATTTTGTCCTGGAATCTTAAGTACAATAGATGGAGAGACAGTTCTTAATCACTGGAATCCCTGATATTAGTGGGATATTATTTTTAATTCCTAATTATGTTTACCCTTTGTGATGTCTCCATTTTTAAATACATTTATGTTCCACTTGATTACTGCATATGTTAACAATTATAGCACTAAAAATGGTTAATAGTCATTATGCATTTATTAGCTGTCAGGCATTATAGTAAAAGGCTCAAACACATTAGTTTACAACATCTCTCTGAAAGAATTACTAAAATTATCCCCTACTAAAGATGAAGAAATTGAGACTTGCTTAGGTCAAGTGACTGTTCCAAAGTCACACAGCTGGTATAATAAGTGAGAATTAAACCAAGGCAGCAGGACTCCATGCTTTAACCATCATACAGTGTTGTGTAGTACTTCACTATATACATTTGAACCTAGACAGAATAAAATTAATTTTAAAAGGAATTTAGCATATTGTAGTTGCCTGCTATAGATGTCATTTAGATATTAAAATTTTCATGTGAATTGAATTCCAGTGATAGTTACAAAAAAGTGCTTTGGACAATTTTTTAAATAGGAAACAGCATGTTACTCAGTGATAAAGCACACAAAAATGGTAAGAAACTTTTAAAACCTGAAGGACCTGACACTTTAAAAGATTTTCTGTGTTTGTTCTAGAAGTTATTAAAGTCATATATATTTAGGAACCATAGCAAAACTAAATAACACATCAGAATTTTGTACAAAATTATTTTTTGAGTACTTAGTAATATGCTATCATCTAAAGTGTGATAACTTTTTCTAAATAATGACAAAAAATGAATCATAAAACTTTACATCCCATAGCAATAAACAATAAACGTATATGGGAGTACAGTGTATATTTTCTGCATAAAACCACATGGTTTTTTCTCTGTATTCATCCTATCAAATTAAAAAAATCAAAGACAAAATTTTGATGAGCTGATACCTTTCCTCATAAAATAAAAACAGGATGTGTCCTGGTTCTATATTCTTTAATTTTACTTTTTGAATATAAGCATGAGAGAAACCATTACATCACAATACTGTTAGGATGAATTGATTTTATTCAGATAGACACTGATTTTGTTTCACTGTTCTTAAAGGGACTGAACAAAATTTGCTCAATAAAATTAATTCATACAACCACTATTCAATCATGTAGGAAAGACAATAGTCTAAAGTAAATGTTTAAATTTTCTTGTTTACTCTGAGGGAAATTCGTTCCTTGTGAATAACATTCGTATGTATGAAGAAAGAGCAAAAAGATGAGCTTCATAGATACTACAAACTAAATAATTTTGATACTTAACTTTAAGCTTAAAATAATTGGAGAAGGGAAACTAAATGTTCTTCTCAGCTTTTCGGATAATTGAAAAAAAGTTAAGCTGCTTTTAAAGTTTGACTGCATCTATAAGTTTTTCACATTTGCAGGTACCAGTTATGAATCAGTTTGTTCTGAAACAGTTAAAAATAAAATATTTTCTTCACGATCAGAAAATAAAAAACAACATTAATAATAAAACTCCTCAGCACTGGAAGAAGTGGGAGAGGCTGTCTCTCAGGCTTAGAAAAAAATGAGGATGCCATCAAAAATTCAAGACTACAGACATAGAGAGGTACACCTACTTCAAACAGCAGGACTGCCATGGCTCCATTCTCCACTTTCTCCTTCTCTCTGTCCCAAACAATCTCTACACAAACATAAATTTTAGTTATATATATGTGTGTATATATAATATATATATTAGTATATATAATATATATAGATCAGTCAATATATATTAGTATATATTTTACATATATATATAAAATATCTCAGTGCCATCTGTGTTGTAGATTCTATCATCATTTTTTCCTCTGTGGAACTGTTGTGGAGACAAATTGAGAAGTTAAGAAGTGCATTATTCTGGTTCTAAGCAACAGCAACTCGAATCAGGGAAGGCTGGTGCAAACCCTCTAGGAATAGTATATAAATTGTTAGTGAGGTCTATTCTAACGCTTCAACAACCTTTACTGTATTGACAGTCTCCTACTGCTACACTCTCCATAGTGAAGCCTGAACCCATTTACCCTTGTTCTGTCAGCGCAGCTGAATGACAGCAGATCAATTTTCTTTCTAAAGGTCCTTTCAGTTTTGTTTATATTTGTAGATTTTTTTTTTTCAGTTTTGCCTTCTCCAGCTTGAACCATCTAATTGTTTTAGTTGACTTTGACATTTTGACTTCTTTATCTCTAGCCGTAACTCTTTATCTTATTCATATTCTTTTTTGTTCGGGTAACATGAATAATTGAGTCCATGTGCTATGCTTTTCCTTATATATTAAGTATGTTCTTTAACTTGTGTTTGATTAATAGCTTGTGTTTTCAGATTATCTTCTTATCAAAACAAAGATCTTTCTGAAGTGCTTTAATACTAATCTTTATCCATTATATAGTTGTTATTTTTCCATTCTGAACCTTAAACTTATCTTTTACTTGTTACCTCAGTTATCAAATTTTCCAGTTAATAATCTTCACTGTTCTAGCTAATGTTTTCTAATATATACTCTCTTTTCTGTAAAAGAGTTTTTAAGTGCTGCTATTTTACTGGGATTTCAATAAAATTTATCTCAAACATCCTACATATGGTAAAACTCAATAAATATTTGCTGAAATTGGTCATCCATGGTATTGCTAGTCGTTTCCTAAATCAGCATGTGGAAATAGATTTTATGAATATGTCAGACTCATCAGGAAATTATGATATAATTAAATAATAGTGTCTGTAGTATGTTGCCTTCTTTCTCAGAAAGATGTTTGCTGAATTATATCAATCCATTATAAGGTTTATTCTTTCTGTAATCAGTCTATCACCATCTACTTCTGTACCACCTTCTCTTTACTTACTACATCTTTACTTTCCAACTTATTCATTCCATCATTAGAGGTTTGATTAATGCACAGTTTATTGTATCATTGGAGCTGTTACTTAGAATCCTGATTATTTAAGGCCATTCACAGATTGATGATGTGCAAAATTTTAAGTTTGCTTTGATGTACTTTGATAAAAGAAAATGTCTGGGATTGCTTATCTTTAATCTATGCATGATGAAAATAAGTAAGTCTCTAAAATTATTTTAATAAGAGCTTACAAATTTCTAGATGTTTTGTTTCACATTTTCAAAGTTTGATATACTTCTTTAAGAGCTTTTTTATGCTCATAGCAAAATTGAGTGAAAACTCTGAAGTTCCCATATATCATTGGTTCCTCTACAAGTACAATCTTCTCCACTATCTACATCCCACATCACAATGGTACATTTGTAGAGTCAAACCTACATTGATGAATCCTTATCACTCAAATTTTATAGTTTACATTAGGGTTCGCGCTTGGTCCTGTATATTCTACTGTAGATTTTAACAAAGGTAAAATGCAATGTATTCACCACTGTAATATGATGCAGAATTATATCATTGTCATTAAAATCTGTGCTTTGTGTACTCTGCCTATTTTTTAATTGAGTTGCTTGTTTTCTTATTGTTTAATGTTAAAAGCCCTTTGTATACTTTGAAAAACAGCCCTTTATCAGATGCGTATTGAACGTTTTTTCCCAATGTGAGGCTTCTCTTTTATTCTCTTGATACTGTCTTTTGCAGAGCAAAAGTTTTTGTTAATGAAGGCCAGTTTATCAATTATTTCTTTTATAGATTGTGCCTTTGGTGTATCTAAACAGTCCTTGCCATACCAAAGGTAATCTGGGTTTTCTCCTATGTTATTTTCAAGAGGTTTTATACCTTTGTGTTTTACATTGAGATCTCTGATCCATTTTGAGTTGACTTTTGTGAAGGATGTAAAATCTGTATCTAAATTTATTTGTTTTTGCATGTGGATGTCCAGTTATTCATTGAAAAGTCTATTTTTGGTTCATTGTATTGCCTTTGCTCCTTTTTGAAAGATCAGTTGACTATATTTAAGTGGGTCTACTTAGGTGGGCTCTCGGTTACACGCCATTTATCAGTTTATTCTTTCCCCAATACCATACTGTATTTATTACTATAGCTTTCCAGTAAGTCTTGAAGTTGAATAATGTCAGTCTTCCAACTTTGTTCATTTTCAATATTGAATTGACTTTTCTGTATATTTCACCTTACTATGTAAATTTTATAAACTGATTTGTCAATATCTGCAAAATAGCTTACTGTTATTTTGATTGAGATTGCATTAAATCTATAGAACAAGTTGGGACAAGGTGAGTTCTTGAAAGTTTTTGAGCCTTCCTATTCTATGAAACATAGAATTAGTCTCTACGTATTTAGTTTTTCCTTGCTATCATTCACCACAGTTTTGTTTTCTTCCTGTGGATTTTGTATATAAATTGGTAGATATATATCTAAGTATCTACTTTTGTGGATGCTAATATAAATAGTAATGTGTTTTTAATTTCAAATTCCACTTGTTCATTTCTGGTTTATAAAAACAATTGACTTTTTTATAACAGCTTTCTATCTTACAACCTTACTATCATTACATGTTAGATCCAGAAGAGCTTCTTTTGTTTATTTTTTTAGATTTTCTCCATAGATAATCATGTTATCTGTGAACAAAAGCAGTTTTGTTTCTTCCCTCCCAGTCTGTATAACTTTAATTTTATTTTCTTATTTTATTGCATTAGCAGGACTTCCAGTACAATGTTGAAAACAGTGGTGGTGGGGAGATTTTAAGCTTGTTCTTTATCATAGAAAAAATACTTAAGGTTTATCTCTATTAAGTATGGTTTTAGTTGTAGGTTTTATTGTAGATGTTCTTTGTTAAGTTCAGGAAGCTCCCCTACTCCTAGTGTGCTGAGTGTTGGTATCATGACTGGACTTTTAATATTGTCAAATATTTTTTCTGCATCTATTGATATAATTTTGTAAATTTAATTCTTTTCCTGCTGGTATGATGGATTATCTGAATTGAATATGAAAAGTTGAACCAATCTGGCATGACTGGGATAAATCCTACTTGATGTGGTATATAATTATTTGTATCTATTGTATATTACTATGATCATTTATAGTCTACCTTCTGGGTTTGATTTACTGATACCTTCTCACTAATACTTGTTTACTAATAGCTTGTTAAGGATGTTTGCATTGATGTTTATGAGAGATGTAGGTCTGTAGTTTACTTGGACTGGATTTGATAGTAGGGTAATGCTGACCTTACATACAGAATGAGTTAGGAACCATTCCTTCTGCTTCCCTTTTCTGGAAGAGATTGCAGATAATTGGTGTAATTTCTACCTTGAAAGTTTGATAGAATTCACCAGTTAACCCATGTCTTTTTATGGAAGTTGATTTATTATTGATTCTTTAATAGATTTATGCATATTCAGATTATCTATTCTTGTATGAGGTTTGACAGATTGTGTCTTTCAAGGAATTGATCCATTTCATCCAGGTTATCAAATATGTAGTCACAGATTTGTGTCTAATATTTCTTTATTATCATTGTAATATTTATGTGTCCTGTAATTATGCTCCCTATTCTATTTCTGATTTTGGTAATTTGTGATTCTCCCTTTTATTCTCAGCCTAGCTAGAGGCTAATTAATTTTATTGATTTTACATAAAATCAGCTTTTCATTTCATTGCTCTCTACTGATTTTGTTTTCAATTTCACTGATTTGGGCTCTAAATTTATTTCTTTACTTCTGCCTATTTTGGATTTAATTTGCTCTACTTTTTCTAGTTTCTTGTGGAGATTTACATGATCAATTTTAGATTTTTCTTTTTTTCTAATATATGCATTCAATGCCATAAATGTCCTACTAAGCAATGTTTTCTCTGCATCCCACAAATTTTGATGAATAGTATTTTTGTTTTTATTTAGTTCAAATGTTTTTTAAATTTCTCTTGAGTTTTCTTTTTTTTCACCCATGTGTTATTTAGGAGTGTGTTGTTTAAATTCCAAGTATTTTGGGATTTTTAAACTATCGTTCTGTTACTAATTTCTAGCTTAATTCTAGAACTTACTCACTCTGAGAGTAGACATTGCATGATTTATATTATCTTTAATTTGTTAAGGTGTGTTTTATGGCCCAGAATATGGCTTATATTGGAGAATGTTCCATATGAGCTTGAGAAGAATGTATAATCTACTGTTTTTGGATGAAGTAGTGTATAGATTCAATTACACGTAATTGACTGGTGTTACTACTAAGTTTAGTAATGTCCTTACCAATTTTCTACCTGCTGGATTTGAACATTTCTGTTAGACGGATGTTACAATCAACTATGATAGCAGATTCATCTATTTTGTCCTGTAGTTCTATCAGGTTTTGTTTCACATATTTTGATGCTTTGTTGTTAGGCACATATACATTAAGGATTGTTACAGTTTCTTGGAGAATTGGGCCTTTTATCATTTTGTAGTGCTCCTTTTGTCTTGAATTCTGCTGTATGTGAAACTATAGATACCTTCAATTTCTCTTGATCAGTATTGACATGGTATACATCTTTCCTTCTGTTTACTTTTAATCTACACATGTCTTTATATTTAAAATGGGTTTCTTATAGACAACATGTAGTTGGGTCTTATTTTTTGATCCATTCTGACAATCTGTCTTATAATTGTTAAATTTATACCATTGAATTTTAAATTGGTGAATGGTACAGTTATACTAATATGTATCATATTTGTTTCTATTTTATATTTGTTGCTCTTATATTTTGTTCCAATAATCCACAGTTTTTCTGACATATTATATATATATATATATGTTTTTTTTTTCTTTTTTTTTTTTTTTTTTTGAGACAGAGTCTGCTCTGTTGCCCAGGCTGGAGTCCAGTGATGCAATCTCGACTCGCTGCCACCTCTGCCTCCTGGATTCTAGCAATGCTTCTGCCTCAGCCTCCCAAGTAGCTGGGATTACAGGTGCATACCACCACATCCAGCTAATTTTTTTTGTACTTTCAGTAGAGATGGCGTTTCACCATGTTGCCCAGGCTGGTCTCAAACTCCTGAGCTCAGGCAATCCACCTGACTTGGCCTCCTAAAGTCCAAAGTGCTAGGATTACAGGTGTGAGCCACTGCCCTGGCCCTTTTATGGTTTTGATTGAGTGTTATATATTACACTATTTTCTCTCCTTTCTTAGAATATCAGTTACAGTTTTTTACTATTTTACTGGTTGCCCTAAAGTTTGCAATTTACGTGTAAAACTAAGCAAAATCCATTTTCAAATAACACCATACAACTTCACAGGTAATGTAATTACTTATAATAGCAAAATATGATTTATTCCTCCAAACTATCCCTTGTATCATTGCTGCCATTCATTTTATTTATACACAATAATACCTGCACATAAATTGTAGCTATTATTTTGAACAAGCATATTTCTGTTAATTAAAATATGCAAAATAAGTTTTATTTTACACTCACATTTTCCTTCTTTAATGTTCTTTCTTTACATCGACTCAAGTTTCTAGTCTGTTTTGTTTATCTTCTCTTTGGGCAACTTATTTTAATTTTTTTTTGCTGGGTAAGTCTAATGGCAACAAATTCCTTCAGTTTTTGTTTTTTGAGAGAAAATATTTCTCCTTCAGTTTTGAAGAATAATTTCTCAGGGTATGTAATTCTAGGTTTGTGGGTTTACTTTTCTCTCTCAACGTTTTAAATATTCTATTCAACTCTCTTCTATCTGGCATGGTTTCTGTGGAGAAATTGGATATGATTCTTTTTTCTTTGCTTCTTTACAGGTAAAGTGTCTCTCCCACATCATCCCCCTGGTTTCTTTCGGGACTTTATTTTTGATTTTTTGAAGTTTAAATGTGATATGCCTAAGTGTCATTTTCTTGATAATAATCCTGCTTGGTATTCTCTGAGATTCTTGGATATGTGATGTGTATTACATTAATTGGGGAAAAGTCTTCATTATTATTCCTTAAAATGTTACTTCTGTTTCCCCCCCCCCGCTCCATGCTTCTCCTTCTGATATTCCCATTATCCATGTTATATCTTTTGTAGTTATCCCACAGTTCTTGGACATTCTTTTCTGTTTGTTTTTCAGCCTTTTTTTTCTATTTGCTCTTTAATTTTGGAAGTTCTTATTCTCATATTCACATGCTCAGAGATTCTTTTCTTAGCCATGTCTACTAATAAAGTCCATCAAATTCATTCTTTATGTTATACTGTTTTTGGTCTCTAGTATTTCTTTTTTATTTTCTTTAGAATTTTTATCTCTCTTTTTACACTATCATCCGTGCTTGCCTGTTGTCTACTTTTTTCTAATGAAGATCTTAGCATATTAATCATAGTTTTAAGACATTCATTATTTGTAATTTTAATATTTCTGCCTTATGTGACTCTGGTTCTGATGCTCATTCATTCTCTTCCAGCTATGTCTATTTCCTTTCAGTGTGCTTTGTAATTTTTTTGTTGAAAGGTGGATATCATGTGCTGAGTATAATAAACTGTGGAAAACAGGTCTTTCATAATGCCATTGTAAACTGTGGGGAGATGGGAGGCGTTCAATCATACTATCACTAAGTCTTAGTCCTTTGGGGGCCAGGCGAGGTGGCTCACGCCTGTAATCCCAGCACTTTGGGAGGCAGAGGGAAGTGGATCACTTGACCTCAGGAGTTTGAGACCAGCTTGGGCAACATGGCACAACCCAGTCTCCACTAAAAATACAAAAATTAGACGGCCATGCTATTGCGCCTGTAATCCCAGCTACTTGGGGGACTGAGGCGGAAGGATCACTTGAGTCTGGGAGGTGGAGGTTGCAGTGAGCCAAGATTGCATCACTGCACTCCAACCTCGGCGGCAGAGCCAGACTTTGTCTCAAAAAAATAAAAAACTTAGTCCTTTGGTGAGCCTGTGTCTACACCATGAAGTTCACTGCCGCTTCTCAGTTTTGGTTTGTTGTTGCTGTTTTTTTTGTTTGTTTGTTTGTTTTTGTTTTTTTGTTTTTTGTTTTTTTGTTTTGTTTTATTTTCTTCCTGCATTAAGTGGGACAACAAGATAGTACGTGTTGGAGTTTGGTATTTACCTATACCCATGTGGAAGGGTATAGGGAATTGTCACTGGGTCTTCCCCAACATGGGAGGCTAGCACTGGCTAGAGTTGGCTATTTCCCTCCCTCCAGGTATGTCAGGCTCAGATAAAACTTTAGCAAGTTAGGCTCTGGGAAAATAGTTTCTCCCAAGGGAAGGACTTGTTTAAAAACAGAATGCTCTGATATATTTCCAAACTTTCCTTTTCCCTCTTCTTGCTGGAAGCAAGATGGAATGTTTTTCTGACATTTATTGTAAGGACTTCGTAGGGTTTTTGCGGGTAAAACACAAAATTGTGACACCCCATGTCACTCCACACCATGCCCAATGACTGGGCCCTTTTGGAGCTTTTAACTCAAGGACTCGTCCTCAATGAGTCTCCAGCAATTAATCAGTTACAGTTTAGATTTTCTTATTGCTTCCCATGGAAGTTTCTGCTCTAAGTTGTGGCTCTCTGTATCTGCCTATCTGTCTTTCAAATTTGGAGACTGTGATTTGTGCTGTAACATGACTTATTTTATGAATCTAAGAAGAGTTGTTGATTTGTTCAACTTTTGGTTTATTGTTAAGATGGAGTGGCTCTTTCTGGGTCAGAAAAAGAAGTTTGCTTTTAATTTTTTTTATTCATAGGGTACATTGTGATTACTGTGCAGGTTGCTACATAATGTGATATTTTGCCATGTTTGGTGTGCTACACCATCAACGGTCGACAGCCACTCTACATTCATCATTTATATCCGTGATAACTCCCCAATGCCATCCCTTCCCCACTCCCCCTCCCACCTCCCCTCCCCCATGATAGCCTTTGCGGTGTGTGATGTTCCTTCCCGAGTCCAAGTGATCTCATTGTTCAGTTCCCACCTATAAGAGAACATGCGTGTTTGGTTTTTCTCTTCTTGTGATGTTTTGCTAAAGAATGATGGGGAAAGGATTGAACCAGACATTTCTCCAAAAGAGACATTCATTACAGCAACAGACCACAATAAAAAATGCTCATCATCACTCACGTCATCAGAGAAATGCAAATCAAACCACAATGAGATACCATCTCACACCAGTTAGAATGGCAATCATTAAAAAATCAGGAAACAACAGTTGTTGGAGAGGATGTGGACGAAATAGGAACACTTTTACACTGTTGGTGGGATTGTAAACTAGTTTCAAAACCCATTAATGGAAAACAGTATGGCAATTCCCTCAAGATCTAGAAACTAGATGTACCTATGACCCAGCCATGCCACTACTGGTATAACCCGAAAGGATTATAATTTATTCCTACTACAAAGACCACATCACACGTATGTTATTGCGGCCACATTCACATAGCAAAGGACTTGGAATCAACCAAATGTCCATCTGTACAGACCTGGATTAAGAAAATGTGGCACATAACAGCCATAGGAGATACTATGCAGCCATAAAAAAGGATGAGTTTGCGTCCTTTGTAGGGACATGGATGCAGCTGGAAACCATCATTCTTGCTTTTTAATTTTTTAAGAAGAGAATTATATTTAAAATTAACTGAGAACTTCTTGGGCTATATTATACTATATCATACTATATCTTATTCACAATTTTGTTTTAGTGCCTGGAGCAGAATTGGTACTAATGAATGCACAGGGGATGAAAGAATAATTGAATGAACTGCTAATGTATTATTGATATTAGAATTTGGTGATACTGTTTTCGCTAATAAATTCTCTGAATATGTGCAAAGCAAACTTCCATCTCCAGTGCTATGATTTTACATAGAAGTGTCCAAATTTACTGTTTAAAACAAAACTAAATTGAACATTTGAAATTATTATTTTAAACAATATTGAAAGTTTATGTTCATGACTTACTTTATGAACATAAAGTATTTTCTGCTTGATATAGGCAATAGCTCCAGATATACTCGACATTAATAAAAAAAACAGCAGTCAAATGTAATTCAAACTACTATATTTCTAGGGGCATGGGCAGGATTTTTGTTACATTGCTTTACTCATATACTATATATTTAGGGAAGCAATAAGTAAAACAAGAGCTTATATATATTTGAGGTAAAAATATACTGTTCAAATACCTTTATATATGCAGATTTATGAAAGCCAATACTTATGTTAATTGCTTAAAATATAGTTTTGCTATATAGTGACTTTATAGATTAAGGAAAAAATTCTTTAAATGTTTATAGTTTATCTCAATAAAACAGTGATCTATGAATTACTCTAAAATATAAAGCTTATGATTCTTGATAAAAAAAAGAATTGAGATATATTAAACCCAACACGTACCCTGCTGCAAAACCTCCTTGAAGAGCCTCATTCAATAGCTGTTTGATATTCCTATTAGGGTTTTATTGTAGGTGAAGTTGAAAACCACTGGATACAATCCAATAGAGACTTCCAAAGACAATGATCTCTGTAGGGATTTTATTAACACCAATTCATGACAAAAGCTGAACTTGTATAGGCTCTAAGTGTTCCTTAAAATATTTGTTTATCTTGAGTAGTTCCTGAAGCAACAGGCAAAAACAAGCAAACAAACAAACCAACAGCAAAAAAAAAATCAGTCAAAGCTGAAGCACTCAAGATGGAGGACTTTGCAATGTACTACCAGGAAATTATTCTTTTATTAATTTCTATTTCCAAAGAAGAGATCATTTACATACAACAGGTCACTTTTTTACATGTTTTATTAAGATTTTGTTGCTGAAAATGAACTTCTTTCCTTTTAGTGTGCTGACAAACATCAGGACTGTCAAACATCAGCATTTGTCATTATAATTTGACCTTAAAGTAGAGGCAAAAGGGAGGAGAAAATGCTGTGACAGTTTGAATTTGACAAATTTCAATGTAGTAGGAAATTCTGATATTGCAATCAAAATTAGTATGGTCTTTCCATTTTATGGTATATAGAAGAAATAAGTTCATTTTTTAAGATAAAAAATTGAATATAATTTTATTTTTATTTATTTATTTTTTTTTTTGAGACGGAGTCTTACTCTGTCTCCCGGGCTGGAGTGCAGTGGCCGGATCTCAGCTCACTACAAGCTCCGCCTCCCGGGTTTACGCCATTCTCCTGCCTCAGCCTCCCGAGTAGCTGGGACTACAGGCGCCCGCCACCACGCCCGACTAGTTTTTTGTATTTTTTCAGTAGAGACGGGGTTTCACCGTGTTAGCCAGGATGGTCTGGAACTCCTGACCTCGTGATCCGCCCGTCTCGGCCTCCCAAAGTGCTGGGATTACAGGCTTGAGCCACCGGGCCCGGCCTGAATATAATTTTAAATGTATGACATAAAGTCTCTAATTCAAGTATGTGCTCAGATGGCTAAACTACCCTCAAATATGCACAGACAAGAGAGTTTAGCATATTTTAGCCCAATAACATTTTATTCAATGGTGCTGAGTTAGACTCCAATGTGCTTAAGCTGATAAATGTAATTAATAATTAGAGACCCTCAAATATTCTTATTAATTAATCTATTATTTAACTCCACAAGTATTTCCAAACATAAATTATTTTCCAGGCACCATTCTGAGGCCTGAGGATACAGAAAAGAATGAGAGACATTGTCTTGAAGGAACTTACATTCTTGGGGCCAGAAATTAATAATCAATAACCAATCAAGTAATAAGATCATTATATAGAGTCATAATTTGGGTTGATGTGATAAAAATGAGAGGTTGGGTGACTTACTTCTTTATATTTAGAGCTCAGAGGTCCCTCTAAGACAGTGTGTTTGGACTATGACCTTATATATGACAAAAAGAACTACAGTAGTTCATTTTATACACTGGAAGATGTGTAAGCGGAATGCTCAAAAGAGTGGAAGCAACAAGGCTGACTGTGGATTTAGCTTGTCATGCTAAAACAGAAGAAAGGCAACTGAGTTTTGCATGTTGATTTTGTATCTTGCAACTTTACTGAATTTCTTTTTTAATTCTAACAGTTTTTTTGGTAGAGGTCTTAGGATTTTCTATATATTAGATTCTCTCATCAAAAAAATATTTTTTTCTTCCTTTTTTATTTGGATGTCTTTAGTTACCTTTTCTTGCTTAATTGCTCTGCATAGGATGTCCAATACTATATCAAATGGAACTGGCCAGTGTGGGCATCCTTGTCTTTTTGCTGATCTTAGAGGACAAGATTTCAGATTCTCACCATTGAATATAATGTTAGCTGTGGTTTGTTTTGTATTATATATAAGACAGGCCTAGAAACAGGTCTTTATTATGTTGCAAGGCATATATTCTATACTTAATTTTGAGTATTTTATCATGAAAGGGTGTTGAATTTTGTCAAATGTTTTTCTGCATCTATTGAGATGATGATATGATTTCTATTCTTACTTTTGTTAATGTGTTAGATCACATTTTTTGACTTGCAGATGTTGAACGTCTTTGCATCTCAGTGATGAATCCCACTTGATCATAGTGTATGATCTTTCTCATGACCTATTAAGCTCTACTTGCCAGTGTTATATTGAGGAATTTTACTTCTATGTTCACCAAGGTTATTGGCCTATAATTTTTATTCTTACAATGTTCTTGTCTGGCTATGGTATCAGGGTCATTCTGGCCTCATAAAATGAGTTTGAAAGCATTCCCTCTTCTTTAATATTTTAAGAAAGATAGATATTAATTGTGTTTTAAATGTTTGGTAGATTTCAGCAATGAATCCATGAAGTCCTGGGCTTCTCTTCATCGGGAGATATTTTATTGATTTGATCTCCTTACTTACGGGAGGTTTTTTGTTTGTTTGTTTGTTTGTTTGTTTAATCAATTCAATCTCCTTACTTATTATTAGCTTTTTCAAGTTTTTGTATTTCTGCATGAATTAGCTTTGGTAGGTTGCATGTTTCTATAAATTTATCCATTTCTACTAAATTATTCAATTTGTTGTTGTTCAATTACTTATAGTAATCTCATAATCTTTCTAATTCTTCAGTATCAGTTGTAGAGTCTTCTTCTCTTTCATTTATAATTTTATTCATTTGTATATCCGCTCTTTTTTCTTTTAGTCTAGCTAAAGGTTTATCAATTATTTAAAATCTTATCCTAATATATTTGATATTCTCTGTTATAATTCTGTCTCATATTTCTTCTCTAATTTTCATTATTTTTTCTTCTAATTTTCAACTTTTTTTCTTTTTTACTTAATGTGCATAGCTTATTGTTTATTTGAGATCTTGCTTATCTTCTTAATGTAAGCATTTATCATTGTAAACTTCCTGCTTAGAACTGCTTTCACTACCTTCTGTAAGTTTTGGTATATCGTAATCTCATTTTCCTTAGTCTTAAGATACTTACTGATTTTCCTTTTGATTTATTCTCTGACACATTGTTTATTCACAGGCATGTTGTTTAATTTCCACATATTTGTGAATTTCCCATTTGTCTTCTATCATTGTTTCTAGTTTCATATCATTGTGGTCAGAAAAGATTCTAGATATGGTCTCAATATTATTAAATTTGTTAAGGCTTTTCTTGTGGCCTAATATATGATCTATCCTGGAGAGTGCTCATTACGTGCTTGAAAGGAATGTATTTTCTGCTGCTGTTGTATGGAATGTTCTGTATGTTCATTATATCCTTTTGATCTCACAATAAATTGTCAAAAAAAAAAAAAAAAAGAAACTAATGAAACAACCACATATGCAATAGCACAAAAAATCTTCAGAACGTGGAATAAATTTAACCAGAAAGAGGAACATCTGTACACTGAAAACTAAAAAACATTGATAAACAAAATTTAAGAAGATGTAAATAAATGGAAAAATATCCTGTGTTAAAGAACTACAAGAAATAATAATGTTAAAATGTCCATACTACCCATGTAGTCTATAGATTCAATGCAATCTCTATAAAAATTCCAATGGTATTTTTTATTAAAATGCAAAAAATTCTAAAATTTATATAGAACTACAAAAGACCCAGAATAGCCAAAGAGGAGCAAAACTGGAAAGACATCACATTACTGATTTTAAAATATATCCTGAAGCTATCTACAGTCATCAAAAAAGATGGCAATGCCATAAAAACACATATAGAACAATGAAACAAAATAGAGGGCTCAGGATTACATCCATGCACTTAGTATTATTTGATATTTGACAAAGGTGCCAAGAACATACAATAGGGAAAAAGACAGTCTCTTCAATAAATGTTTTGTGAAGAACTGGATATTCACTTGCAGAAGAATAAAATTGAACCCTTATCTCATGCCATATGTAAAAATTGACTCAGATTGTATTAAAAACTTAAATATAAGATCTGAAACTCTAAAATTGCTCAAATAAAATATATGAGGAAAGTTTCTTGCCGTTAGTCTACAAAATGATTTTTTTTCAATATGACCCACAGCACAGACAACAAAGAGCTGTGCCAATTTGCTGGTTGACCTCAAATTCACTATTATCTCTCTGTAAATTGGCCCAGACTCACACTACCAAATTCAGCTTCTTCAAGTCACATTTTTCTATGTGCATTCATTTCTGTTTATTACTATAGTTCAAAAATATTAATATCACTGAGCAGCCAGGTAAGTTACTGTATAGTTTACTTTCTTCCATTATATGTTGTATGACTTGAACTAAATACACTATGACTAGTATCAACTAAAGATACCAAATATACTAAGACTAGTTTAAAGCCCAATGCCCAGAACATAATAATCAATCAACAAGCAGTACTCTGATTAGTTGTATTAATTATAGTCTTATATACTGTCTACAAAGGAATACATTGAGGATATATAATTTACCTGTAATATGCTAACATTAATGGTGTCCATTTTCAAAGAAAAGACTAAATACATACACTAGATTAAAAAGCAAATCTAAAACAAATGAATATTTGGAACAAGAACAAACATATAGGCTAAGACAAAGCCTTATTTGAGAAAATTTTTATTCATAATGTATCTGTGTTATCACTCTACCTCAATTTTATCTTATTTTATGTTTTTACTTTTTTGCAACGTATCTTTCTTATTTGGAGCACAGTAAAATAACATTTTGTACTTACAGAGCATGTTTCATCAGAAAGGTCAATGTGCTTTTTAAACTCATTAATCCTTACAGCATCCCCAGAGGTGTGTAATATATTGTGCAGGTAAAGAAATATAAAGCTGAGATGTATAAGCAATTTTATCTTGTCACGTTGAAATGAAATGGTCAAACCCTTAATTACTCCATTGTAGATGCAAAAACAGAAGTTTCAATGGCATTAATATGATAATAAACACTGGTAAAAGAAAAACTTAAATGAGTTAAATAAATGAAACGTGCCTTAGCACATAACACATACGTGTTTCATTGAGGAAGATGTTGTATTTGTAGTTATTTTAACTTAATATTTTTAGCAGAAATGAAAGTCAGGTCCAAGAAATGAGTGAATGCTAATTTTGACTTTGATCTAATTTGAGACAGCTCATTGTCAGTTAAATACTTTAGCTTTAAATTTATTATTACTTTCATTTAAAGTGAAATATCACCCAACTTATCTGTAAACTTTCTGTTAAAAAATTTGTCTATTCAAAACTGATGGCTCTAACGTTCTTTTTTTAAAAAAGTGAATTATTAGTAAACTTAAAGAACACGGTAGAAATTCTGGTCCAAGCATTCACAGGCAATCAGTAATAGTAGAATAATTTTTTATTATAAGCAAAAAAAAAAAAAAAAAAAAAAATGAGGTTTAAAAACTAGAGAGATTATAAATTAATAATTACTCAATGAATATGTTATATAAAGAGCAATTCTGCCAACTTCATGATCTTAGGGTATTTTGGGGATGCATGAGCTTTCCTATGAGAATATTTTCTAATATTTCAGCAACTTTCATTTATTTTTAGCAGAGAATAATTTATAGACAGTAGGCACAAATAATTTATATAATTGGTGTAAATGCATATTAAAAGATATTTTAAGGAAAATTATTGATTTCTTTAAATGTAAGAATTATATGAAATGATTACAATGGTTCTGTTTTTCTTCCGACCAATATGTCAAAACAACAGTCACAGCCATTTTTTAAAGAGGCCATTTTTTAGTTTTTGGTGAATCTTCTTATACATATTTTCAACATTTTTATAAATAGTTTTCTTTATCCCTACTGGCTCTATTAAATGGCGAGAAAATAAATGTTTTCTATGACATTTTGCTTAAAATATTTAGAATAATGTAGGGAAAGGAAGTTACACTTAGAAATTCTTTCTTGACTCAGAGTGTACCACAGAATGTATGGACTGCACAACTCTAAGAATACTGTTCAAGGGTACATCAGAGCTCCTGCATGTTGTGATCTGTCCTTAGGAGCTCTTGGTGTCCACATATACAAGCCAATTATTTGTTACTGTAAAATTCCAGGAATTTGTTATCTTATGTAATAGCTCCTGGAATTGAATACCTTGCACTATTCACTAAAAGTTATAAGACAGCCCTGAAGAGTCTTGGCAACATTGTATTTATTCTCATATTTATTTTTTAAATTCATTTTAAAAATTCATTCAGAATTTACTGAGTATCTTCTATGTGGTAGGCACCTACTAAACTTGGGAAGGTAAGATAATCTAGACTCTGATCCTACTTTCAGAGAATTGATATGTAAATAAATAAACACAATATTTATTAATGTATTAAATACTATGATAGCAATTAGGACAAACTAATAGTGGAGCATAGATGAGGAATGGGATTAATTTTGGTTAGGGATGTTAGAGAAACTCACTGAAGAAGAGATATTTGAGCTATGTTTTAAAGGTTGGATGAGTTCCTAATGTAGTACAAGAAGATAAGGGCATTCATGAAGAAAGTATAATTTTTACAGGAGCCCAGAGTGAAAGTAATGTGTTCAGGGAGTTGTAAGTAATATGGTGAAAAGGTTTTCTAAAGATATATTAAGGTTGCAGTCAGTCATTGAGAGTTGTTATATTAATATTTTCCTACAGGGAAGTAGTCTCCAAAGGTTTTAGATTTCATATTTGTATCAATGAAGACATTTTGTAAGCAAAATGTAAGCATTTACCTATTTATTTATACGAAATTGTGATATACTAGGACCATGATAAAAATACACAAAAAAAGAAATTAATGGGGTAAATTAAAATGCAATTAATATACTTTAAATACTTAAACATTTTATTTGAATGTATGATATGC
This sequence comes from Rhinopithecus bieti, assembly GCF_001698545.2. NCBI lineage: Eukaryota > Metazoa > Chordata > Mammalia > Primates > Cercopithecidae > Rhinopithecus > Rhinopithecus bieti. The sequence goes on along the minus strand of NW_016803894.1, from coordinate 806,894 downwards.
AAAGAATTTGTTACTCCTCGAGAGGTAGAGATGCGTATTTTGAAGTGGAGTTAAGTGTTATTACCTTTTAATAAAAAGTCGAATATATTTCATTATTTTTTGAAAAGCCTGGTATTGAAAAGCGTTATATTTAGTTTTTTATTGTATTTGGATTTTAAAAGTTTGTCTATCTGCAAGGAGGTATATTCTTTTTCCAAAACTCATTGATCCAAAAAACAAAATGGTGTATTATGGTCTCGTGTTAATTTTCCAGAATTTTTTCCAGCCATTTAAAAAAAACAGAGGAGATAAATGTACTTCCTCAACACAGGTAGCTTATTGTCTTTTGATAATTATTAAGAACCGTCCCAGAATTTAGAGTATTTTAGCACTGTATTTAAATATTGCTGTAACAGCATTTTTTTTTTTTTTTTTTTTGGTCAAATGTCTTGCCCCTATTGTAATGCCTTCGCATGTTGTTACTTGCCTGATGTCTGGAAATCACATTACATACTTGAGTAAAGTTCACAATCTGTATTAGTCCCGTTTTTACACTGATGATAAAGACATACCTGAAAACTTGGAAGAAAAAAGAGGTTTGATAGACTTACCTTTGCCACATGACTGGGAGGACTCAGATTATGCAGGAAAGGAAAGCGCATTCTTACATAGTGGTGCCCGAGAGAAAAATGAGAAAGAAGAAAAGGTGGAAACCTCCTGAAAATCCCATCAGATCTTGTGAGACTTTTCACTATGCAGATAGCTTGGAAAGACTGCGCATGATTCATTATGTCCCCCTAGGTCCCTCCCACAATACATGAGCCATTCTGGCAGATACATTTCAAGCTTGAGATTTGGTTAAAGGACACAGCCAAACGATATCACCACTTACTAATACTGGATTGTAGAGTATTTCAAATAGCAATTTCTAATTATTTGGCTAATTTCTCATCAGCGCTCGGGAAGATTCTGCTGTGATTGTTCAAGTTATATGTCTAGTAGAATGGTTCATTCTAGGAGCAGAAATGTCAGCTCCACATTGCTTCCCTTTGCCTTTCAGTGTACTCACTATATGTTACCTTTACATATGCTCTATGCTTAAGTATGGTGTCATCTAATATTAACTAACAAAGTTTGGATATGGACCCCTGTCAACCATTCTGTGCTGAAAATCTCATTTTGGGGGGATTTCCAAAACCATATAGCTAGAGCACCACTGATAGTAAATCAGTGTGTTAGCACTAATTTTAGAAGTTAATTTATCTTCTTATTTAAATAATGATAACAATAATTTAAAATTCTAACAGCTGTCTTCATTTTCATGCTGCCGTCCACTATGCAGCATCTTCAAGGAATTCCCCAAATAAAATCAAAGCCTGGGGTAGGGTAAACTGGTCGCCGACACGTTGGGATCGTGTTCTCTAGAGGTGTCACGTGTAATGTGTAGCTAAAATGAAGTCATATACGTCAGCAAGTTGATTCTATAAGATGTAGGAATATTTTTTTTCCCCTGGGATATTTCAGCCTCTCCTAGCACTGTCTTGACACGGATGCCACGGTAAATAAAAGGGGTTTATTTAATCCATCTGCCCCCATTTTGTTTAATCCAGGGAAGTAGGGATGACAATTCTGATTACTTTATATTTATGAAGTTTATATTTTCATAAAACATAGAAACATGAAAATCAAATTCCAGTGTATCCCAAGAGATATCTTAATTGCCTTAAGAAAATTATAAAAAATAATTCAAAAAAGTAATTTCCAATTATCAAAGAGGTATATTATTCTCATCCATGTGCTTCATAAGTCATTATTAGAAAAAAAAGAATTTTTCATTATTTTTCTGATGTAAGTTGTTACATATTTTAAGATAGAATCATATTGTAATATTTAACCATTAGTTATCTAAATAGAAAAATGTGTCTTATTCTATTACTTAATGTTTTGGCCAGTGGGTGTCATTAGTAAATGTAATGAAAGAAGGAAAACTGAACATTTGAAAGAGTAGGAAAAATATAAGAAATCAAATTTTGACAATATTATTTTTTGACAAGGCTTTTTATTACATGTGTCATCAATTGACAGATGAGTAGGTAAACTGATAGGATAATGAATAAACAGATAAATAGATGTTTAAAATGCTAGATACGTATACTCTAGTCACTCAAGGTAATAAAATATGTTGCTGTATTGAAAAGAAGTCCCATTTTCATCACTGTTACCAAGGCAAAATCAATTACATAATGTGGTAGTTAGATTGATATTGCTACCATATAATTTCCAGTTGTTTCTCAGTTTACCTGACAGAACAACATTATTTAGTTGTTTGTGCACTATCATTGAAGCAGTTAAAAGGAAACACTTTCAGCAACATTATCAAATATATACTTTTTTCTTTTGAAGCTTGATTATTTGGCATTGATATTTTGTCTGAAACATAGTGGGTGATTAATAATTAAATGTTGACTAAATGGATTATCCCATTGATATATGAACTTACAGTAATATTATTCTTGTTTAAAACAAAATAATTTTCTCCCCATGGATGGAACATTTGTTCACTAATAGCTGGCAGGCTAGATCAAAAGCTTTATGAGGTCAAGTTGCAAGTCGTTTTTATTTCTTGCTGTATGCTCAATCGCTTAGTAACAAACACAGTGCCTGGTAAAGAGCACCCATCAGTATATATTTACTGAATTAACACTTGCTTAACCTCAAATAGTAATTGATTTCTTTATGACAAATTATTCAGCCACTCATATCTAGCCTACTTTTCCTGTGAATTTGACCAGAGTTTTAAGCTTTTCAAGTTCTTTTTTTTTTCAGTAGTTTATTATGCTCAGATTACTTCACATGATACCTTATGGAAACAGCAACATATTGTTCTTTAGAATTAAAGAAAAAGTAACATCAAGAGTGTTCTATCCAGTAGACATAGATACAGATCTAGTGCTTACACATTTCCAAGGACCCATACAAAGATTAACATCCGAAAGCAAACTACTGACTCCAAAACGTGAAAATAAAACTATATGAAAAACTCCAACTTGTACTTTAAATACATGTGTTTGTAAAGCTTTCAAATTCCAAGTCATCTCTCTCCTAACCTTTAACAATAGCCTACTGTTCTCACTCCAACCTGGAATATCCTCTCTGTATACAGAAGCCAAAGTTGTGTTCTCAAAGTGTAATGTATTCCCCATCACTCCTCTGCTTTAAAACCTCCTGTACTGTAATATATGGAAAATGGTCCTTACCATAAGGCTACATGATGTGATTCCTGACAACTTTTCTGACCTTGTTTTGTGCAGTTTCCATTCACTTCCCCCTCTGCAAATACACTTGGGCGTCGTGTTTGATTCTGAGGTCTTTTACAAATATCGTTAGTTTTTCCTGGGGTTCTGTATTCTGAGATCTTTATCTGGCTGCCTCTACTCATGATTTAAGTTTCAAGTCAAAATTTACTTCCTTCGAGAGGATTTTTCTCACTACTCAATGAGATTATCCCCTGGTCCCTCATGTAGTCATTCTTTAGCTCATTATACTTAGTAATTTTATTTACAGCCTTTAGCAATACATGATATATATATTTATCAGTGATTTTCAGTCTCCTTTACTTAGAAAGTTAAGCCCCATGAGGGAAAATTCTTGATCTTGTTCACAGTTACATCACCAATGGCTAGAATGGTGCCTGGAATTTAAAAGAAAATCAGTAGACGTTTTATTTCTAAAAGCAGACAAATCAAAATGGATTTAAACTTGCATAGGATGAAAGCTGTTTCTGCTGCTGAATTTTTTTTTTTCAGTTTATAGCTGTCACATATCTACTCCTAAAATTCTCAAAAGGAACAGTCTTATGAACATATAATTCTTAGATTTCATCTATGTGTATATCATGGGTAAAATTTAACTATATATTAAGTAAAATTCTTTTCAGGGCAATATTTATTTTTGTGTGATTATATAGCTCTACATCTTATTTTATCTGACCTCGTAAGATCAGTTTTATCATTTACTCAGGACTTGGATGAACTGGATCTCAAGTTAAGAACCATTGTTTTCCTGAGACTTATTAAAGTAGTGTTTTTCAAAATTGTGAACTCTTTTATGTCTTTAAAATTGGATTATTGTAATGTTACCCTTAAAATTTCTTAAAGTAGACCTTATTTAACTTTTTTCTATAGTCTGTACTAAGAATCATTGTTTTCAGAATATTCTACTTCAAGCTGTTTTTTGTGCCCTGTATGGAATAAGGGCTTATCTTCTTACCATGTCCCACCTCTTGCAAAGAGAGCAGCTGTTGTCCTGTGTAAAAGAGCCAAATTTAAATTGTAAGTAGATGGAGGCAATGCAAGCCCTACTGAAGGTCCTAATTTTAGAATTCTATACCAAAAATTAGCTAGAAAATATCAAGTTAATGTTTGGGGTACCATCAGTCTTGCATCAAATTTATCTTGCTTGGATAGTATAATAATTATTTGCTCAGAAGCACACATAGATAACTGAAACTCTCTGTTAATTGCACTGTATTTTGTATGGATAAGTCATGCAAAAAGGCTTGATTTAGAGGTTTCAGGGAGACCAGAGTTCAGAGCTATCCTCTGAGTAAGTGTGGGGCATACTAAGTGCGGAGGCAAAGCATACAATATCCTGACGTCTCCGTGTGCGTCTCTCCACACAAAATATATACAGTTGCTTGCAATTAGAAGGATATATATACTTATCATTGTTGCATGCAGGCATTTTTTTATTTGTAGAATTTTCTCTCTGCTATTCAAGGACATTTCAAACTCCTGAGCATCATATAGATTTATTGATATTAGAAATAAGGTCATAGTTTCATTGATGTATCAAGTTAATACCTGTAGGACACGCTCTGCTAATTGACACTTTATATAGATCACTTAATCTCTGTATTTTAAGAAATAAGAATTATTCATAATTAATAGGTAAGAAAATAGAATATGAGACACTTTACTTAATTTTAAGTGATTTATCCAGAGTTACATAGAAGTACTATCCATTTTAAGTAATTTATCCCGAATTATAAAGTGGAGGTACTCTACAGCCAAAGTTTCAATCCAGGACTATCTCATGCCAAGTGTATGCTGTTTCTACTAAGTTAAACTACCAGTCAATAAGTGATTATGTATTTGATGTGAGCTAATATATATAAATTACATAGTTTCTTACCCCTTAATAGAAGCCAGAAATCAATCAATATTTCTTAGATTGACAGGTTTCTATAAACTATAAGATTTTTAAAGTACAGAAGTGTTATATTTCAGTTTTTATAAACATAATTCTAATTAATAAATAACCAGTTATATACAATATATTATTATATATAGTCTACATTAAGTTTATATAAAATTATATATTCTTTGTGTATATTTATATATTTAAATATATGTATACACCATTATATTCTTACAAAATAAAGTCTATATAAAAACAGGCACACATTAAATAGGAATGTAAAACTCCAAAATGTTTTGAAAGAAAAGTTAGGACCTGTCCCCTTAAAGAAAAATATAAATTAAAATTCTAACTAGTAAGAGTTTTCAAAAGGACACTATAAATCATGAAATCGACATACAATGAAAGAACTCCATGATGGCTACAAAATGTAGTAGCTCTCTGCACTGTGTTCATAAGTCTTTGAAAAAAAAATCTAATTTAGAGATTTCAAAGTAGGAATTATTTTGTTGTTGTTGTTGTTTTGAGATGGAGTCTTGCTCTGTCGCCAGGCTGGAGTGCAGTGGCGCAATCTAAACTCACTGCAACTACTGCCTCCCCGGTTCAAGCAATTCCCCTGCCTCAGCCTCCTGAATAGCTGGGATTACAGGCACGTGCCACCACACACAGCTAATTTTTTGTATTTTAGTACAGATGGGGTTTCACCAAGAAATTCTTTATTATGAAATAATAAGAGCTAATCTGGAGCATATTTTCAATTAAATGATATATTTTATTATGTAATGTATACAGTCTGAGAGTTGAAAACTTGCTGTATGTTTAATCCAATCCATATGTCATTACTGTACTTTCAAAGGATTCTTTATATTCAAACACAAAACATGTTAAATATTCTGCTAAGAAATGAATACTAAAGAGCATGTAATTTACTTCCACATAAAGATTATTTCAAATTTATTTCCTGTTATCCATATACCTACTTCAAAGAAAGAAAAAGTGACAATTATATGCCTGCCATTTACTCAAATGCTGAATTACACATGTTTTCAATTGTACTTTGTAATGTAATCAGTTTATATATTGTGTCCTTTATGTCCTTTATTTTATCTTTAGCTGATTTGCAGAAGTAGAAAACTGGAAACTACTCAGTCTAAGACAATGAATATTATTGTATCAGAGACGTACTCAGATTTCAAATATAGTCAGTGTGACAGAGATATTTTATATAATTTTATCAAGATCATGAACTGAGTTGTAGTCAAGGAAACTGAAAAGGTTAAATAATTACATATTATTTTCTTCCCTCTTCTCACTTCATATGTGTAGTTAAAAACAATGGCTAATTCTTTTGTGTGAATATGGCATAAGGAGAATGGAAAAAAGTAAACACTTGAAATAATTTATTAAAGATATTATAACACTTATGCTCTTGAATGTATCTCTCAAATAAAAAGTGAAATTTCTTCCTGAAATCTGCATATCATACAATCAAAAATTCACTTCAGCAAAAGCTGCATCCGCATTAGCATTTCAATGGTTGTTTATTTTCATTGTACTATTCAAATCACTTTATCTTCCTCTTTATTTCAGAAGGGGCAGTATCAAATTCTGTGCTATTGACACTTTCTACAAGTTTTATATAGCTTAAAGAGAATGTCAAGATACAGTCAACATAAACAGTTTATCTTTTTTTCTTTCCTAAATAATGACTACACTGGCTAGAAACCTTAAATAGATCCCTGTTCCCTACTGACCAAAGTCCTTATTAATATTGCACTCATTTCCTTTCATTAATAACTCTGCTTTACCACATCCTTGTCCTTCCAATTCAGCATAAACTTCACCTGTATGCATACTTGATGTTTCTTGAACAGGCCTTGCATTCTCTATTTTATTTTGGCATTTTGATCACGATTCTACTAGCTCTCAATGGAAATCCTCTCTCCATTCTCCCTTTACCCAAATTCTAGCTATTATTAAGGCCTCATGCGATACCTTCCATAAACATTGTTAGAATCCATCCCTAAGCCTGTTCTGAGCCACTGCCTGCCCCTATATCTTCACAATACCTCTTATTATTATTACACTAGTGTAATAATAGTTATTGTTAATCTTCCTTATATTCCTTATATTTTTTTTCCCTCAGAAACACTTATCTCCTAACTGTAGGCTCCTTGAAGGCAGTTGTTGCCTCTGCCATCTGTGTATTCCTTCAGCCCTTAGAATGTTGCAGAATGTGTAGCTTCTAAAAAATTACTCAATTTACCTTTTTAAATAATTTTCCTCAAAAAGCCAAGATTAGACTACCTTTGTTATTCTGTATAATTCTAACATCATCAAGTAAAACACCACTTTCTGAATACATGTCCAGATGTTGAGCATCTGGAACCTCTATGGTCTAAAAGTTGAAATAAACCAATGTCCTGCCAACTTGAATGATAGGTATGAAAGACTTCCTATTGGCATCATCCATCATCCTTGGTGTATTTTTGCCAAGTTTAGTGGATAAAAATAGTTACTTTATGTTGTGACAACTGTTCTCATAGTTAGAATTAGTGACTACGATCTAGTTGAGAAAAAAATACGCACAAAATTACATATAGTAAGATGGTTTCTATATTTTTTATAAGCCTCCTTAGCCAGGACACATAACCTGAATATGTGGGGTTAGATAAGTCTTCCTGGAAGAAATGATGTTTATGCTACAACCTGAAGAATAAGTGGATGTTAGTTACCGAAGAAAGAACTAAAGAAAGTCAGTAGCAGACAAAAATCAGAGGTAAGACAACATTCTGTGGCCTAGAAAATAGAAGATACAAACATGACTAGAAGCTAGAACACAAAACTAGTAAACATGACAAAGGAGCCCATAAAGATGTTGAAGAGCATTACAACCATTTGAAGAAGTTTGATCTTTTTTTTTTTTTAAATAAAATGAAGTTTATTAAACATAATTGAGGAAGATGAGAAGTTCTGGAGATTAGTTGCATACCAACGTTAATACACTTAACATTGCTAAACTGTAAACTTAAAAATTATTAAGTTGGTAAATTTCATGTTTATTTCACCACAATTAAAAAAATCTTTTTAATTGTTTTGTTTATTCTAGGTTATTTGTCTTTTCTAATGAATTTTAGGCTCAGCTTGTCAATTCCTTTTTTTTTAATTTTTATTTTTTATTATACTTTAAGTTCTAGGGTACATGTGCATAACGTGCAGGTTTGTTACATATGTATACTTGTGCCATGTTGGTGTGCTGCACCCATCAACTCGTCAGCACCCATCAA
>NW_016803894.1:785202-797009 GCF_001698545.2 Rhinopithecus bieti | reverse complement strand
AAATGTTAGACCTAATACCATAAAAACCCTAGAAGAGAACCTAGGTAGTACCATTCAGGACATAGGCATGGGCAAGGACTTCATGTCTAAAACACCAAAAGCAACGGCAGCAAAAGCCAAAATTGACAAATGGGATCTAATTAAACTGAAGAGCTTATGTACAGCAAAAGAAACTACCATCAGAGTGAACAGGTAACCTACAGAATGGGAGAAAATTTTTGCAATCTACTCATCTGACAAAGGGCTCATATCCAGAATCTACAAAGAACTCAAACAAATATACAAGAAAAAAACAAACAACCCCATCAAAAAGAAGTTTGATCTTTAATCTGAGAATAAAAGGAGACATTGGAACTTCCAAGGGAATGACGTGATTAAAATTATTTTCCAAAAATCACCTTAGGTGGCACTGTGGATAACTGAGCAGATCAAACAGGGCAAGGATGAAGCAGAAAATGGCTTTTGTAGTTTACTCTGATCATGGTCTAGGTAGTGGAAGAGGCCAGGAGATGGAAAGTGTTAAGAGTAATCGATATACCTGAATCAGTGTATTAGATAGGGATGGGAAGTTACTGATGACTCCCAACAGTGTGACTTTTGCAGCTGGGAAGATGATATTACCATCCAGTTGATAAAGTCAGAAGTGCAAAAATTCAGCAGTTTAAGGGGGAGGAAAATTAACTCAGTTTTTGACCTGTTGAGGTTTATGTAGTTTTTTAAAAGCAAAAATATATTGGTCTGAAACTTAGGTAAGAGGTTTATTACTAGCCATTTTGACACCAGATTTATCCATTATATAAAAGTCATTATAAATAAGCCTTGAGAAGCCCTCATATGGAAAGGCTGAGAAGAAGGAGAAGCAGCCCCAGAGGACAAGGGCTTGGAAGAGTACTAGGAGGAATACCAGGGGAGTGCTGTTTCCTGGAAGCCAAGAAGAAAAATCAGTTGAAGAAGGGTCGAATGCTCATCAGGATGAAATATTTTGGAGAAGTCTTAGGCCATTGTGAGTTTAGTTTAATAGATGGTGAAGATAAATTCAGAATAACATGATTTGAGGGATGAATAGAAAGTAGGAAGTACGTGTAGATTTTTGACTCATTCACTAATTTGTATTATTTATATTTCAGTGACTTTTTTTCTTTGTGAATTATAGCTCAGAACCCTTGTTCCAGAGTCAAGAATTTTAGACCCTCTTAGACTCTATATGCTGATGGCCAAAGAGAAATTGAATGCGAGTGTTCCTTTTTTAGCATAGACATTTTCATAGTAGGATCTTCCACGCAGAGAGCTTTAGATTGTGCTTATAGTGATATCTAATAATAAAATTACTTTGAAATGGCAAATACTTCTCATTCAAAATGATATTGTAACATATTTTATTTAAATAGTTTAAAGAGGAAATATTTGATGTGAAGAATTTTCCGGAAATGCAATAATGTCATCAACATGGTTATGAGACTACATAAAGACGTTTGAGAGTCTAGCAAGTTGTACAACAGGAGTGAGTTTTCAAAATAAGTTTGCTGAATTGATAATGTTCATGCCAAACTCAATATATGTGTAATTAAAAAGTCATAATTTTAAACCTGAGCAGGCCAATAACAAGGAAATTGAATTAATAATCAAAAATCTCGGCCGGGCGCGGTGGCTCAAGGCCTGTAATCCCCAGCACTTTTGGGAGGGCCGAAGACGGTGGATACGAGTCAGGAAGGATTCCGAGACATCCTTGGCTAAACACGGGTGAAACCCCTCTCTTACTGGAAAAATACAAAAATTAAGCGGCGAGATGGGGCCGGCCTGTAGTTCCCAAGCTACTCAGGAGGGCTGAGGCAGGAGAATGGGCGTTTAAACCCGGTAAGGGCGGAGCTTGCAGTGAGCTGGAGGATCCGGCACTGCACTCCAGCCCGAGCGGACCAAGAGCGAGACCTCCGTTCTCAAAAAAAAAAAAAAAAATCTCTTACAAAAGAAAAGCCAGACATGATGGCTTTTTTCATAAGTTCTAACAAACTTTTAAGTTTTAATTAATGCTAGTCGTTTTCAAATGGTTCCAAAAAAAAGAAAAGAAGAAAATACTTCCAAGCTCATTTTACAAGGCCAGCATCACCCTAATACTAAAGCCAGGCAGGGACACTACCAGAAAGGAAAATTACGTGCCAATATCTCTGATAAAATAGATGCAAGTATTCTCAACAATATACTAGGTAACTGAATTCAACAGCATATCAAAAAGGATGATACACCATGATCAAGTGGAATTTATCCATGAGATGCAAAGACAGTTCAACATACACAAATCAATAAATGTAATCTACCCCATTAACAGAGTGAAGGATGGAAATCATATGATCCTTTCAACAGATGCAGAAAAAGCATTTGAAATAAAGTCCTCATCCTTTCATGATCAAACCTGTCTGCAAATTAGATACAGTGTTTCATATCTACACACAAAGTGTTCCATATCTACAACACAATGAAGGCTATATGAAACCATCTCACAGTTAACATAGTGCTCAGCGGTGAAAAGCTGAGAGTTTTCCCTCTAAGATTAGAGAAACAAGAAAAGAATTGCCTACTCTTGTCACTTCTGTTCAACATAGTACTTGACATCCTAACCAGAGCAGTTATATAAGAAAAAGAAATAAAAGACATCCAAATCAAAAGCAAGTAAAATTGTCTCTTTCAGCAAACGACATGCTCTTATACAGAGAAAATTCTAAAGATTTCACCAAAAACCTGATAGAGCTAATAAACAAAGTCAGGAGGATGCTGGATGCAAAATAAGCATAAAAAAGTTAGTTCTGTGTTTTTTTTTTTTTTTTTAACTTTAAATTTTAGGTTTGGGGATACATGTGAAGGTTTGTTTCATAGGTAAATACATGTCATGGTGGTTTGTTACACATATTATTTCATCACTCAGGTATTAAGCCCAGTACCCAGTAGTTATCTTTTCTGCTCCTTTGCCTACTCCCAGCCTCCCCCATTAATAGACCGCAGTGTCTGTTGTTTTCTACTCTGTGTTTATAAGTTCTTATCATTTAGCTCCCACTTTTGAGTAAGAAGATGAGGTATTTGCTTTTCTGTTCCTGCATTAGTTTGCTAAGGATAATTGTCTCCAGCTCTATCCATGTTCCTGCAAAAGACATAATCTCATTCTTTTTTTATGAAGATATAGTATTCCATAGTGTGTATGTACCACACTTTTTAAATCCAATCTGTCATTGATGGGCATTTAGCTGGATTTCATGTCTTTAGTATTGTGAATAGTGCTGCAATGAACATACACGTGCATGTGTCTTTATAGTAGAATGATTTATATTCCTCTGGGTATATGCCCAGTGATGGGACTGCTAGGTAAAATAGTAGTTTGCTTTTAGCTCTTTGAGGAATTACCATACTGCTTTCCACAATGGTTAAACTAATTTACACTCCCACCAACAATATATAAGGGTTCCCTTTTCTCTGCAACCTGTTGGAATCTGTTCTTTTTTGACTTTTTCATAGTAGTCCTTCTAACTGGTGTGAGATGGTATCTTATTATGGTTTTAATTTGCATTCCTCTAATCAGTGATATTGAGCTTTTTTTTTTTATGTTGTTGGCCACATGTGTGCCTTCTTTAGAGAAGTGTGTGTTCATTTTCCCACTTTTTAATGGTGTTGTTTTTCTCTTGTAAATTTCTTTACGTTCCTTATTAATGATGGATATTAGACCTTTTTCAGATGCACAGTTTGCAAATATTTTCTCCCATTCTATTGTCTGTTTACTCTGTTGATAGTTTTGTTTGCTGTGCAGAAGATCCCACTTGTCAATTTTTCCTTTTATTGTGATTGCTTTTAGTATATTTGTCATAAAATCCTTGCCTGTTCCTATGTCCAGGATGGTATTGCTGTGGTTGTCTTCCAGGGTTTTTATTGTTTTGGGTTTTAAATTTAAGTATTTAATGCATATTGAGTTATTTTTGTGTGTGTGTATGATGTGAGGAAGGGGTTTGGCTTCAATCTTCTGCATATGGCTAGCCAATTATATCAGCGCCATTTATTGAATAGAGAGTCTTTCCCCATTGCTTGGTTTTGTCAGCTTTGTTGAAGATCAGATGTTTGCCAATGTACAGCCTTATTTCTGGGTTCTCTATTCTGCTCCATTGGTCTATGTTTCTGCTTTTGTACCAGTACCACGCTGTTTTGTTTACTGTATCCTTGTAGTGTAGTTTGAAGTCAGGTAACATGTTGCTTCCAGCTTTGTTCTTTTTGTTCATGATTGCCTTGGCTGTTCAGGCTCTTTTATGGTTCCATATAAATTTAAAATTATTTTTCTAGCTTTATGAAGAATATCATTGATAGTTTGATAAGAATAGTATTGAATCATAAATTGTTTGGGCAGCATAGCCATTTTAAAGATATTGATTCTTCCTATTTATGATCATCGGATTTTTTTCCATTTGTTTGTATCTTCTCTGATTTCTGTGAGCAGTTTATTATTTCTTTGTCGATATCTTTCACCTCTTTGGTTAACTGTAGTACTAGGTATTTTATTCTTTTTGTGGCAATTGTGAATGTGATTGCCTTTCTGATATGGCTCTCAGTTTGGCTGTTATTGAAGTATCAAAATGCTAGTGAGTTTTGCACATTGATTTTGTATCCTACAACTTTGCTGAAGTTGTTTATCTGCTGGAGCAGCTATTGGGCTGAGATAGTTTTCTAGATATAGAATGACGTTATCTAAAAACAGAGATAGTTTGATTTCCTGTCTTCCCATTTGGATGCCCTTTATTTATGTTTCTTGCCTGACTACTCTCTGTAGGACTTCCAATACTATGTAGAATAGGAGTGGTGGGAGAAGGCATGCTTGTCTTGTGCCTAATTTCAAGGGGAATTCTTCTTGCTTTTGCCCATCCAGTATAATGCTGACTGTGGGATTGTCATAGATGGCTCTTATTATTTTGAGTTATGTTCCTTCAGTATCTAGTTTATTGAGAGTTTTTAACATGAAGAAGTGTTGAATTTTATCAAAGGCCTTTTCTGTATCTATTGAGATAATCATGTGGTTTTTGTCTTTAGTTCTGGTTCTGTGATGAATCACATTTATTGATTTGGATATATTGAACCAACCTTGCATCCCAGGGATGAAGCCTACTTGTTCATGGTGGATTGGCTTCTTGATGTGTTGCTGGATTTGATTTGCAAGTATTTTGATGAGGATTTTGCACTGATGTTCATCCAGGATACTGGACTGAAGTTTTCTTTCTTTGTTTTGTCTCTGCCAGATTTTGATATCAAGATGATGCTGGCCTCATAGAATGAGTTGGGGAGGAGCCCAGCCTCCTCAATTTTTTGGAATAGTTTCTTTAGGAATGACACTGCCTCTTCTTTGCACATCTGGTAGAATTCAGCTGTGAATCCATCATGTCCTAGGTTTTATTTGGCTGGTAGGCTGTTTATTACTGATTCAATTTTGGAGCTTTTTATTGGTCTGTTCAGGGAATCAATTTCTTCCGACTCAGTCTTGGGAGGATGTATATGTCCAGGAATTTATCCGTCTCTTCTAGATTTTCTAGTTTGTGTGTGTAGAGGTGTTCATAATAGTTTCTGATGGTTGTTTTTATTTCTGTGGGGTCAGTTGTAACATTTTCTTTATCATTTCTAATTGTGTTTATTTGGACCTTCTCTCTATTCTTCTTTTTTAGTTTAGCCAGTAGCCTATCTTTTAATTATTTTTTCAAAAGACCATCTCCCGAATTCATTGATCTATTGAATGGTTTTTCATGTCTTTATTTCCTTCAGTTCAGTTCTGATTTTTATAATTTCTCATCTTCTGCTAGCATTGGGGTTGATTTGTTCGTGCTTCTGTACTTCTTCCAGTTGTGAAGTTAGATTGTTTACTGAGATCTTTCTAACTTCTTTTCCTGTGGACATTTAGTGCTATGAATTTCCCTACCTTAGCTGTGTCCCAGAGATTCTGGTATGTTGTATATTTGTTCTCATTATTTTCAAAGAAATTCTTGATATCTGTCTTAATATCATTAGTTGCCCAAAAGTCATTCAGGAGCATGTTGTTTAATTTCCATGTAATCACGTGGTATTGGGCAATTTTCATAGTCTTGATTTCTATTTTTATTGCACTGTAGTCTGAGAGTATGTTTGGTGTGATTACATTTCTTTTACATTTGTTGAGGATTGCTTTATGTTCAATTATGTGGTCGATTTTAAAGTATGTGCCATGTGGCAATGAGAGGAATGTATATTTTGTTGTTTTGAGGTAGAGAGTTATGTAAAGGTTTATCAGATCCATTTGGTCCAAAGTTGAGTTCAGGTCTTGAATGTTTGTTAATTTTCTGCTTCAATTATCTCTCTAATATTGTCAGTGAAGTGCTGAAGTCTCCCACTATTATTATGTGGGAGTCTGTTTCTCTTTGTAGATCTCTAAGAACTTGCATTATGAATCTGGGTGCTCTTGTGTTGTGTGCATATATACCTGGGATAGTTAGTTCTTTTGTTGAATTGAATTCTTTGCATTATATAATGCTCTTTGTGTTTTTTTAATCTTTGCTGGTTTGCAATTTGTTTTGTCTGAAACTAGGATTACCACCTGGTTTTTCTGTTTTCCCCTTGCTTGGTAGATATTCCTCCATCCCTTTATTTTGAGCCTATGAGTATTATTACATGTGAGATGGGACTCTTGAAGACAGCTACCCACTGAGTCTTGCTTTCATATACAGCTTGCCACTCTGCATTTTAAATGGGGCATTTAGCCCATTTACACTCAAGGTTAGTATTGATATGTGTGGATTTCATCCTATCATTGTGATGTTAGCTGGTTATTATATTGACTTGTTTTTTTAGGTTGCTTTACAATGACACTGGTCTCTGTGTTTAAGTGTGTTTCTGTATTAGCTGGTAGAGGTCTTTTCTTTCTATATTTAGTTCTAATTTCAAGTCTGGTGATAATGAATTCCCTCAAGATTTGCTTATCTGAAAAGGAAATTATTTCTCTTTCACTTAGGAAGCTTAGTTTGGCAGAATATAAAATTATTGGTTGAAGATTTTCTTCTTTAAGAATGTTGAATATGGATATCAATCTCTTCCAGCTTGTAGGGTTTTAGCTGAGAGGTTCGCTGCGAGCCTGCTGGAGTTCCCTTTATAGGTGGCCTGCCCTTTCTTTCTAGCTGTCTTTAACCTTCTTGATTTCATTGTGACCTTAGAAAATCTGATTATTATGTGTCTTGGGGATGATCTTCTTGTGTAGAAGCTTGCAGAGATTCTCTGTATTTCCTGAATTTGACTGTTGGCCTCTCTAACAAGGTTGGGAAATTTTTCATGGACGATATCCTGAATTATGTTTTCCAAGTTGTTTGCTTTCTACCCCTTCCTTTCTGAAATGCCACTGATTCATTCATTTGACCTCTTCATATAATCTCACACTTGTTGGAGATTTTGTTCATTCATTTCTATTTTTATTTTTGTTGGCTGTCTTATTTCAGAGAACCAACCTTGAAGCTCTGAGATTCTTTCCTCAGCTTAGTTTATTCTGCTGTTAATACTTGGGATTGCATTGTGAAATTCTTGTATGGTGTTATTCAGCTCTGTCAGACCCATTAAGTTTTTTTTTCATACTGGCTATTTCATCATTCATCTCCTATATTGCTTAGTTCTGATTCTTATTTTTCTGGGATTGGATTTAACCATCCTCCTGAATCTTGATGATTTTTTTTTTTATATACATATTATGAATTCTATTTCTGTCATCTCAGCAAGTCCAGCCTGGTTAAGAACTCTTGTTGAGGAACTGGTGAGGTCATTTGGAGGACATATGACAGCCTGGCCATTTGAGTTACTGGAGTTCTTGCACTGGTTCTTTCTTATCTGTGCCTGTGGGTGTTCCTTTGCAGTGTGGATTGAGTGGAATCAGTAGACTTCTTTTCTAGATGTTCTCACCAGGCCAAGGTTTTATGTAGGGCCTTTATTTGAAGCTGTCTTCTTGTCTCTGGTTTCAGAAGGGGGTACATTAGTGAGGTACTTTTGGTGTTAGATCTTTGCGGCATGATACAGCAGTTGGCACATGGGCTTATTGTTCAGTTGGTAGACCTTTGCTTGGTTGTGTGGCTCTCTTGTGCTTACTCACAGTTGCAGCCATGTTCCTTCTCAATGCTCTGAAAGTGTGGGTTCCGCTCCCCCTGAGTGCTGGCCGTAGATTGTGATTTGGCACTCCTGGGCTGCCTGGGGCAATCTCAGTGTTTTTGTTCCTGCTGCAACTAGGAGATAGAAGAGGAAAGGATCCTAGTAGTGACTGGGGTTGAGGGTTGTTTGGTTGTCTCCTGGGGGCTTGTATTAGGTTGTTCTCATGCTTCTGTGAAGAAATACCCGAAACTGAGTACTTTATTTAAAAAAGAGTTTAATCGATTCACAGTTCAACATGGCTGGGGAGGCCTCAGGAAACTTACAATCATGGCAGAAAACACCTCTTCACAAGGTGGCAGGAGAAAGAATGAGTGCCATCAGGGTAAATGCTAGATGCTTATAAAACCATCAGATCTCATGAGAACTAATTCACTCTCATGAGAACAGCATGGGGGTAACTGCCACATGAATCAGTTATATCCCACTGGGTCCCTCCCAGAAAACATGGGGATTATGGGAACAACAATTCAAGATGAGAAGTGGGCAGGGACACAGCTGAACCATATCATTCTGCCCCTGGCCCCTCCCAAATCTCATGTCCTCACATTTAAAAACATAGTCATGCCTTTCCAAAAGTCCTTTGCAGTCTTAGATCATTCCAGAAGTGCAAGTCCAAAGTCTCATGGGGGACAAGGAAAGTCCCTTCTGTCTATTAGCCTGTAAAATCAAAAGCAAGATAGTTACTTCCTAGATATGATGGGGGCACAGTCATTGGGCAAATATACCCATTCCAAATGGGAGAAATTGGCCTAAACAAAGGTACTCTAGGTCCCATACAAATCCAAAATTCAATAGGGCAGTCATTAAACCTTGAAGCTACAAAATGGTCTCCTTTTATTCCAAGTCTCACATCCAGGTCATGCTGATGCAAGAGGTGGGCTCCCAAGGCCTTGGGCAGCTCTGCCCCTGCGGCTTTTCAAGGTCCAGCCCCACTTCTGGTTGCTTTCATGGGTTGGCATGAGTGTCTGTGGCTTTTCCAGGTGCACAGTGGAAGCTGTCAGTGGATCTACCATTCTGGGGTCTGGAGGATGGTGGCCCTCTTCTCATAACACCACTAGGCAATGCCCCAATGGGGACTCCATGTGGGGGCTCTAACCCCACATTTCCCTTCTGCACTGCCCTAGCAGAGGTTCTCCATGAAGGCTCCACCCCTGCAGCAAATTTATGCCTGGACATCCAGGCGTTTTCATATATCTTTGAAATCTAGGTGGAGGTTCTCAGATGTCATTCTTGACTGCTGTGTACCTGCAGACTGAACAACATATGTAAGCCACCAAGGCTTGGGGTTTGCACCCTCTGAAGCAATGACCCTAGCTATACCTTGGCCCCTTTAGCCACAGCTGGAGCTGAAGCAGCTGGTATGCAGGGCACCATGTCTCGAGGCTGCATAGAGCAGTGGGACTTTGGGTCTGGCCCAGGGAACCATTTTTCCCTCCTAGACCTTTGGGTCTGTGATGGCAGGGGCTGCCATGAAGGTCTCTGACATACCCTGGAGGTACAGGCCTGTTGCTGACCAAAAGACACCTATAGGAGGTGTCTGGATACCCTGGATGGTAGATCCTCCCCAGTGAGGAGGAATGGGATCAGGGACTGACTTAAAAAACAGTCTGGCCACTGCCAGACTGGTAGAGCAGTAGGGCTCTACTGGGGGTCCACTTCAGTTCCTGGTTTCCTCAAACACTTCGAATACCAAAAGCTGGAAAAGCGATGCCAGGCAAACAGCAAAGACGGTAGCCTGGTGCTTCCTCTGAGATTGCTATCCCAGGGAGAATTCAACTCTCTTTCTGCCAGAGAACACCTGCAGGTGTAGCCAGAGGCTCCAGTTGGGAGGTCCCACACAGTGAGAAGTGGGATTGGGGACCTGGCTTAAAGAAGCAATCTGGGCTGGGCATGGTGGCTCATATCTGTAATCCCAGCATCTTGGGATGCCAAGGTGGGTGGAGAACTTGAGCTCAGTAGTTCAAGACCAACCTGGACAATGTGACAAAACCCTGTCTACTAAAATCTAAAATTAAAAAAAAAAAAAGAAGAAGAAACCTGTCTATGTTTTGTTAGAGCAGCTGTGCTGTACTGAGGCATTCCCTGTACCCCTAATCAGCTTGGACTCTCCAAAGCCTAGAGGCTGGATCAGCTAAGTCATTCAAACAGCAAAGATGGTGGCCTGCCCCTCCCTCTGGGTGCTCTGTCTCAGGGTGAATTCAAATCTCTGTCTGCTGGAAAACGCGGAGGCAAGAGGCTGGAGGCCCACTTTGGGAGGTTCTGCCCAGTTAGGTGGAATGGGATTGGGAACCTACTTAAAGTGGCAGTCTGACCACGTTGTGGTAGAGAAGCTGTGCTGTGCGGGACCCTTTCAGCCCCAGTTGGCTTGGACTCTCCAAAACCTGAAGACTGGATTGGCTAAGGCACCCAAACAGTAAGGATGGTGGGTGCCTCCCCACAGGAGTTCATTCATAGGGAGGTACAATACTGCCACCAGTGGTTGGCTGGAATTCCAAGCCAGTGTGCCTTATCTTGTGAGACACCAAGGAAGTAAAGCCTGTAGGCTGTCACTGTTCAGCCCCCTGGATTCACCCTCTTTCCTAGGAGAATACACAGGGGTCCTACTTTGCCGGAAAGGCCAAGGACCTAAGGCTCCAGGATCTCCACCCATGCCTGAGTGGCTTCTCTGCCAAGAGTCCACATAGCTCTGTCAGACTGAAGGCCCTGGTGGAGTGCAGTAGGTTTACAAGGAGATCTCCTGACCCCAAAATTGCAAAGATCCATAGGAGTAGTGTTCCCAATTCACACATTCACTCAACAGTTCTCAGAGTTGGGGAGGTTTCCCTGGCTTCGTGATGCTACCAGGTGGACCATTGACCTGCCTTACTTTTCTTTGTTTTCCATGGTTCAAATTGTTTCCTTGATTAGTCCCAATGCAAGTACCTGGATGTTTCAGTTGAAGGTGTTGTATTTACTTGCCCCTTCCATTCCTCTTTGTGAGAGCCATGCATACTAGCTGCTTCTAGTTAGCCATTTTGGCCACCCCCCACCCAGTTCTGTTTTTATATATTAACAATGAACTATTCAAAAAAGAAATTAAGAAAGCAATCCCACTTAAAATTGCATCAAAAAGAATAAAATACTTTAGCATAAATTTAACAAAGGAGGTGAAAGATCTGCACATTGAAAACCATAAATCATTGATAAAAACAGAAATCAAGGACATAAGTAAATGGAACAATATCTATTGTTCCATAGATTGGAATAATCAATATTTTTAAAATATTCATATTACCTAAAGTGATCTACCAAATATCAAAATTTCAATGGAATTTTCACAGATATTGAAAAAAAACAATTCAACAATTTGTAAGGAAACATATAAGGTACTGAAGAGCTAAAAGAATCTTGAGGAAATTGCTATTATGAAAAAGTTAAAAAACCGATGCTAGTGAGGTTCTGGGAAAAAAAAAAATGAATGCTTCTACATACATTCAGTGTTGGTGGAAATTTAAATTAGTTTAGCCACTGTGGAAAACAGTGTGTATATTTGTCAAAGAACTTAAAACAGAACTACCATTTGACCCAGCAATCCCATTATTGGATATATATCTAAAAAATATCATTCTACCAAAAAAAAAAAAAAAAAAAAAAAA
>NW_016803894.1:777895-784974 GCF_001698545.2 Rhinopithecus bieti | reverse complement strand
AAAAAAAAAAAAAAAAAAAAAAAAACCACATGCACTCATGTGTTAATCACAGTACTATTCACAATAGCAAAGACGTGGAATCTATCAAGGTGCCCATTAACACTGAATTAGATAAAGAAAATTTGTTACATATACACCATGGAGCACTACACAGATGAAAAAAAGAATGAGATTATGTCATTTGCAGCAACATGGATGCAGCTGGAGTCCCTTATCCTAAGCAAATTATTGAAGGAATAGAAAACTAAATACCTCATGTTCTCACTTATAAGTAGGAGCTAAACATCATAGGCATAAAAATTACAATAATAGACATTAGGGACTACCAGGGGGATTAGGGAGTGAGGGGGGAAAGAGTTTAAAAACAAACTGTTACTATGTTCATATGCGGGTTATGGGATCATTTGAATCCCCAATCTTAGCATCACACAATATACCCATGTAACAAACCTGCACAGTTACCCCCAGAATCTAAAATAAAAGTTGAAATTGATAAATAGAATCTTGAAAAAGTAGAGCAAAGCTGGAGGCATTGCACTTCTGATTTCAAATTATATTATAATGGTATAGTAATCAAGACAGTATTGTAAGCATAAAAAGAAGTACATAGGTCAATGAAACAGAATAGAAATCCCAGAAATAAACTCATGTATATAAGGTCAACCAATCTTCAACAAAGAAAACCAAGAATATACAATGAGGAAAGGACAATCTCTTCAATAAATAGCATTGAAAAAACTGAATATCAGTGTGCAAATAAAAAGTGATATGAGATCTATATCTATGCCACATACAAAGATCAATTTAAAATGGATTGAAGATGTAAACATAAGACCTAAAACCATAAACCTCCTAAAAGAAAACACATGAGAAAAGCTCGTTGACATTGATCATGGCAATATTTCTTGGATATGACACCAAAAACACAGACAACAAAAGCAAAATATGATCAAGCAGAATGTCATCAAACTAAAATATCTGCACAAGAAAGGGAACAATTAAAAAATGAAAAGATAACCCATGAATAAGAGAAAACATTTGCAAATCATATATCAAATTGCAAATCATATATATCCTTACTTTGGGTAAGGGAGTTCATACCCAAAATGTATGTAGAACTCAACTCAATAGCAAGAAAACAACCTGGTTAAATTGGGTAAAGGACATGAATAGTTATTTCTCAAAAGTGATCTATGAAATATCAATTAAAATTCCAAAAGTACTTTTCACAGAAAAATCCTAAAATACGTATGAAATTACAGAGGATGAAGAATAGCTAAAAGAATTTTGAGGAAGTAGAACAAAGCTGGAGGCTTCAAAAGGAGGCATACAATTTGTTAAAAAATATTTGAAAAACATGTTCACCATCACTAATAATCAGGTAATTGCAAATGAAAACAACAGTAAAATACCTCACACATACTAGAATGACTACTATAAAAAAGACAAAATATAAAAATGATTGGAAGGGGTATAGAGAAAGGGGAACATTTATCATGGTTCATGGAAATATAAATTGGTTCAGCCATTATGAAAAACTGTATGAAAGTTCTTCAAAAAATTAAAAATAAACCATATAATCCAGCAATCCCACTTCTGGATATATACCCAAAGGAAATGAAATCAGTATGTCAAAGAGATATTTACACTTAACATGTTCGTTTCATCATTCCCAATAGACAAGATATGGAAACAACCTAAATGTCTACTGATGGATGAATGGATACAGATGTGTGATCTATCTATCTATCTATCTATCTATCTATCTATCTATCTATCTATGCATCCATCCATCTAAAAATCATCTATCTGTCTGTCAATCATCTATGTCTAAGTCTATATCTATATAATAGAACATTATTCAGCCTTTAAAAGAAGGGCATTTTGTCATTTGTAACAATGTAGGTTTACTTGGAGGGCATTATGCTAAATGAAATAAGACAGACACAGAAAGATAAATACTACATAATATCATTTATATGTAAAATCTAAAAAAAATCCAACTCATAAAAACAGAGAGTAGAATGATGGTTACCAGGGACTTGCATTTCAGGAGTAGGTAAAATGAGGAGATGTTGGTTATAAGGACCAAACTTTCAATTATAAGATGAGTAAATTCTGGAGACCTAATGCATACCCTAGTGACTATGCTTAATAATGTGTTTTTGAAATTTGCCAAGATAGTAGGTCTTAGATACTGGTTGAATATTCCTTATCTGAAATGTTTAGGACCAGAAACATTTTAGTGTTGGAGTTTTTCAGATTTTGGTATGTTTGCATATACATAATGATATATCTTATGGATATATCTTGGGAGGTGACTGAAGTTTAAACATGAAATTCATTTGTGTTTTTTTTACACACTTTATACACACAGCCTGAAGGTAATTTAAAAAAGTATTTTAAATAATTTTGAGATCGGGGTGAAAATTTTCATTTGTAACACCACATCAGTGCTCAAAAACTTTCAGATTTTGAGCATTTGGATTTTAAATTTTTGGATTAGGAATGTTTAACTATATTTTCAGCACACAAAGGTAACTATGTGAGGTGATGGATATAATCATTAATTTTATTGTGGCAATCATTTCATAGTGTATGTGTATATCAACATATCACATTGTATACCTCAAATATATTTAATTTTTGTTTTCAATTATACTACAGTAAAGCTAAAAAAGTCGTAATTTTGCTGCATGGAGGAAACCTCCCAAATAATATTAGTGCATAGCTTACTGAACACACTTTAAGAGATTTGGAAAAGTATGTTAAAATGATCTATAGAAACCTGATATTATCACAGGCCTTTATATCTTTTTTTTTTTTTTTAATGTGGTTTCCTCTGAGATTATCTGCTTAGCTCAAAGTTCAGACAGTTTATGAGCATCTCACTTGTAAGACTCTGGTTATTGTGTCTATGCTAAGCCACAGGCTAGACCTTGGGGCTCACAGAAAAAGATATATGATGCTTGAAAGTACTCAGAAAAAGAAGGAGAGAGAAGATCAGTGTTTCCAGAGATACCAGGAAAACTGCCAGGAAGTCTAAATCACACTAAAATTACTTTTCAAAGAGAACTCCTTGTGGATTCAATAGCTTTTCCAAGAAAGCAGCAAAAAGTAAAATAAAATAAAATAAAAAAAACCTTGCAATTCACAGTTCTTTCTAGCATAGTATATTTTTATCACCAGAAGGAAACAAATTAATTACAATGAATAGTATTGGATTAATGAACATCAAAAAAGATGCCATATCTAACCATGTTTAAGAACCTTGTAAGGGTCTTGTAGAAACACTTTCAATGTAATCTGATCTAACACTCTGTTAAGTGGCACTTGAGAATATTTGAATTTTGCATTTCATTCAAAATGCTAAGAGTCCCTAAGCTATTGAACTACAAGATTCTGTTGCCTTTTATTTCAGGATATATTTGTTTCAATCATTGTGTCATAAAAATTAAACTTCAAATGACTTAGGCAATAATTAGTATTTTATCTCTTGTTAGGTGCATACATGTTTGCTTTTGGTAAACACAGTCATTTGTCTAAGACAAAAATATATGTTGAAAATTTCGAATGGTTCTTCTGATTAAAAAAACAGTTCTTGGACATTCTATGTCAATGTTTAAAATGCCACTTACACTAAAGACTGCAAGTTCAGCAAGTTTGCTAGAAGTTTCCTTTAAAAGATTGAGGCTCCCCAATTCTGATGCAAATCTACTGTGTGTTAGCATCCACCTGGGCTGCTTTGCATAGCCCCATAGGTCTTGGAAGCATTGGGAACTAATGCACACATAAAGCTTATGCTGCTTGCTTTGACATGGGTAATGAAGTTCCTTGGTACCTACCCCAGACTTTCTTGTCTTCTGTCAATATCCATAAAACTATGGTAGACCAAAGGTAGTATATATGTATTTGTGTATATAGTTCCCAATTTTTCAGTTTCTAAGCAGGGTATTATCTCAAAACTGTCACAGTTTCTAACATATACTATTGTTTTCAATAAGATTTTTGAAAAAATATTTTAAATTATTTTATTATATGTAATAAATACTCAAAATATGGGAACTTAACATATCAGATTGCTAGGAAATGTGTTAAAATGTTGAATCTATGTGACAATATAGCAGATTTATGATTCAAATTTTCTGAGGGTAAAAGTGTTCCATTTTAGCTAGCACCTTACATAATACTTAGACCTGTTGAAATTTGAAACCATTGATCTGAGGAAATTGATAGTTAGCATGCTTCTTAGGTTATCACATAAATTTAATTTTTAAAAATGAGTCAAGTGAATGATAGAATAACTTTACTTTTCTGAGAAACACTGCATGCTGATGGTTAAAATGTGCTTAATACACTTTGGAATATTATTTATCCCAGTTTTGGAAATATTTTTTATTTCTTCATATTTTCTGAGGAATATCTTTTTCCCATTGTGTTAACAGTATTGATTATTCTGCAGCTGGCAGTAGAATATGGTTTGGGTGTTTGTTAGGTTGATGTGCAATGAGTTATGTTTACAGAAGTACCCACTGGTGGTGATAGAATATACATATATGTGTGTATGTCTATTTGTCTGTTTATTCATCCATCCATATCTGTTTTATTTGAATAATACACATCAGACAAATCACTAAATACTTCATAGTTAAAATCTGAGTTATGAAGATATGTTTAAAATGTTTCCTGCAGCCCAGTTAGCTGCCTTAATACACACCATCCTTGCATTGTCCTTTATATTCCTGATCTTTTCTTCCTTGTACCACCCTTTATTATTATTATTATTATTATTATTTTTAAACCTTTCCTTCTGAGCACATGAGGATGGATAGCTTTCTATTAGGGTTTTGGAATACATATTTTTGTTTGTTTACCATTTCATTTTCTAAATTTTCTTTTATTTTACATTCAGGGGTACGTGTGCATGTTTGTTATATGGACCAATTCCATAATGGTGGGGATAGGGATCCTAGTGTACCCATCACCCAAATAGTGAACACTGTACCCAATAGGTCATTTTTCAATTCCCCCTCCCCTCCAACTCAGCACATATTTGAAAAGAAGTATAACTCTTTCCCTCAGCTAACTCACCATAGGAAATGGTATCTATGTGATGAAAACATAACCAATAGGCAAAATTCAACCACAACATTGTGAATAAATGTTAATTTTTATATAAATGTTCCATGGGAAACGTCTCTCAGAGAATAAGTTAGAATTGACAAAGTGGTTGATGGAAAGAAAAGATGAGTAAAACTATTCTGTGGTATAAGGCTAGTCATTATATCAAGAGCAGGTAAATAATATTCATTTTCCTAAACCCTAAATAGCCTTACTGAATGAAAGAAAAATCGAAATACCTTTTCTGCAATGACTAATACCACATGTGCAAAGATGAAGAAATGTAACATGAATAGGGGATTAACCATGACAAGTGAATACGATGGTCATGAAAAGCCGAACTCCAAAAGCTGTCTTTACTTTTCCTTTTTAAATTATAGCACAAAATAACAAATTTTATTGCATAAAAAGTGGCAAGAACAAATATCTATGTCCCTGAAAAGTCCTCATTTTAATGAAGGAATGACCCCAGCTCTAAAGTAGCGTGATGCATTCCAAGCATCATATGACACAATGATGAGGGATACATGTAATTACTTTGGCCAAATTTGCTGGATGTATTTGCACATTGGAAATAATGGAAAAAGCTTCTTATTGCGGGAAGATAGTTACCAGCTTAAGAATAGCAATTATTTACTGCCAGTTACTGCAGAGCAAGCTGAAGAAAAATTCAATAATATTCTTTATAATGCAGCATATTCAATCTTTCAGAATTTGACCTAGTTGTACTTTATTAATGACAAAATTTAACATATCCATGAAAATTTGATTTTGGTTAAATATTAGATATCCTTATTTTTGTTATAGACATCATGTCCCTGCTCACTATGTTGACATTCTTCTATATCGTAACCATCAGCCTAGTATTCCCTGTGTGCCAGGTGTTTTGCTAAGTACATTCCATACAGTAGCTCATTTGATTCTTGAGTCTTTTCTAACAATAATTTTTTTTGGTTTGCACCTTCACATATGTAGAAATGGACCTAAGGAAAGCCAGATATTGGAGTGTGATGAGAGATGATGTGGCTTGGAAAATTGACCTGTAATTTACCCAGACTCACTGTAGAAACTCAGAATTAGTCGGAAATGTTTTGCATCAATTGATGGTACTTGGTGAACAGACAGGCCTATAGCCTGAACCTTCAAAATTGTGAATTAAGGAATCATATTAAAACCCCTATGATGATGGCAAAACTGAGATTCTTATGAAACTGAGATTGTAGAGCCTCATTTAGGGTACTTGGGTACTGGGAAATCTGCAGCTCTCTGGTGGAATACAGTGTTGTTTCTTACTTCAAACAATTGCTTCCTTACCAGTTTGGCTTTCACATCCTTGCCATTACAGATGCTTCATTTTTATTTTTTCACATCTTTTCATCATTCACATAATCATCCTTTTTTGGCAACCATACATCTTCATTTTACAGATGAGGAAAACAAAGATCAAAGATGTTAAAGAATTTAGCCAAAATTATATCACCTTTAAGTGAATAAGATGGGATACAAACCAAAAACTACCTGTCTCAGAGTACATATTCTTAACTCTTATGCTTCACTACCTAAAATTATTTTTAGCTAGAGACAGACCTTCCACAGATGAGGACTTTACCAACAGACCTCCTGGACAACTGTATAGAAAGAAAATAGAAAGTTGTTATTTAAATACATCTAACCACATAATTATATAGAAGTTAATTAGTAAGTAGAGTAAAAGGAAACATAAAATGGCTAGTTCTTCTAATTTTTGTTCCTTTTAAGTCTGTTTCATCACTAGTAATATTAGATAAGCAAGCACCAGGTACTGGCCTCTTCCCATAGCAGTGTTTTATTTTATATACACATTTTTTCTTGCTCAGTGTTTTTGGTATAGCAGATTTTGCCAGAAGGGCAGCATTAGTTGATCAACAGGAGCAGATTCAGGTTGTTGGGGAAAAAAAAAAAAAAAAAAAAAAAAAAAA
>NW_016803894.1:767547-777617 GCF_001698545.2 Rhinopithecus bieti | reverse complement strand
AAAAAAAAAAAAAAAAAAAAAAAAAAACTGTAGTCATTCTTCAGGTGCAGCCCAAAATCAATAAGAAAGAGTGCTTCTTAACAGAGTGAAATGAAGAACAATTACTTATTGCAGCTAAATGACATCCTGTGTGGGATCATTGTCTATGCTGGAGGCTGATAGGCACCAAACTGAGGGGCTGCAGGATAAGCAGCTGACAGGGTTACAAATGGAGTATTCCAAATGATGTCTTAACCTGAATTGTGAATTAAATCTCTAGTTACATACACTGTCAGAGTCAGGAAAATGTTTCATTCTTAGGCTCTTGAGCAAATTCAAAAATAAGTATTAGCAGGACTTATGGTTTTAATTTATGGCAGAGTTTCTCAACATTAGCACTATTGACATATTGGACTGGATAAATCTTTGCTGTGAGGGCCTACCTTATGCAGAGTAGAATTTCTGACTTCCACCACCTAAATACTAATAGTCCACCCCCCTCATTAATAACATAAAAAAAGTTCCCTAAGAGGCAAATTTGCCCTAGTTAAGAACCACTGCTTTACCATATTAATTATTTTTACTTGACTGATAACATGCTCATACACTATTTCTTTCCTGTTATGATTCTTGGATAGACGGAAATAAATGTTTATGTATATGCACCTCAAGGGCAAAAGTAAGTTTTGTCATGAATAGAATCTAAGTTGAAAGTGAACCTCAAAATATTCAGGATCTCTTTCTACTTGTATTATTGTATTTGAGTAGATGTGTTTGTTTCATTTGAATATTGCATGGCAGTTATTGGAGGTCTTGTTATGTTTGGGAAATGTTTGGTACATGTAGGCAAGAAGATGTTTGTGCAGAAATCACTTTCTATAAGGAACAGGCAGAAGATAACTGTACCTGACCTACCATTCTAGACATTCAAATCTTGTCTAAACTGTTAGTTAAGATTCTGTGAGTACAAACCTCTATATAAAACAATTTCTGAAGGAAATCTTGTAAAGCAGGATTTGTACACAATTAAAATGATTTTTTGCCTGATTGAAATCACACTTGAAGTATAGAGTCTTTCACAGCTCTATATTTATCACTCTAGCTACCCACATTTGGGATTTACTATTGCACAAATTTGTATAATATAAAACTCAAGGAGATATGTTCTTTGATTGATGTGCATCATGTAGTCTGATTATGGAATGCTACCTTTTTTGTGTGTAAGAGTCAGATTTAACTATTATCCACAAGGGATAATTTATATTGACTATCTATTTAGGTTGGTGCAAAAGTAATTGTGGTTTTTGTCATTACTTTTCATGGCAAAAATGCAATTACTTTTGCACCAACCTAATATCTATCTTTTATCAATCAATCAACCAATGTATTATCTATCTATCTATCTATCTATCTATCTATCTATCTATCTATCTATCATCTCTGATGGGATTATTTACCTTAAGGAAACATTTATCTCATAGTATACTGCTTGTCTTTGGATCATACGACATGCATGTTATAATTCAAGAATTCTGAGTCCAACTGCAGAACTATTGAGTCACTTTCTATGGTCCTATAAATAAATAGATTCTATTTATCTATTATGTAAAAAAAATACATAAATATTTATTTCAAGTGGTCATAATTTTTACGCATGAGAAAATTTTGGAACTAATTTATTAGAGCTAAAGATAGAAAACTGAATTCTTGAGAATGACTAATCCCATACTGTATATCATCATATAGTCCACTTAAACCTAAACTGTATATGGAAGTCATGACTAATATACAGTTGGAGCCACTAATAAATTTGTCACTTTCATTGAGGAATTTGTAAATATTTAGAGTCAAATGTGGCTATGAGAATAAATCCTTTTTAATGTGCTCTTTTGTAACATAATCTCTGATTATATTTATTGTGTTCTTATATCCCTAGCACACATTTTTTCTATTTGAATATATTCAAATAGAAAGTTTTTATATAGCAATTTTAAATCGATTTAATAAAATAATCAGTATTTCTCTCTAATATGCTATGCAAAAAAAAAAATTTGTTCCTAAGTGTGTATTATCTGGAAATAGCTTCACTCTTTCTAAATTGTTCTTGTCCAGCATTTATAAATTGTATCTAACTCCTTATGGTTCTTTGTGAATTATATCTCAGCTGTCTTCATTCAAGGGTTCTTTCCTTCCACTCCTGAGTAGATGGTGCTAATTATGATATTGTCTGAGTTAAAACAAGGTGTACTACTCTGTGTAAGGACATACATAGATTGTCTATAGTCCCTTGACTTTTGAAAATAAAAGATTAAAGCAACTTGATTATTGGTATATCCAATAATTCACTTCTAAGCTACTTGCTTGAATAGACTAGTAGAGTTTGGGTTTTTCATTATGTCTTGCCTCCTTCTTGTGCATTACACTAAGTAGCACAAATATTATGCATGTTTTGATATAAGAACTATACAAAGTTTTAAGCATTCATTATTTTGATAGATCAGATGTCTCTTGTGAGATAGAAGAGATGGAAAAGATATCATATGCACTCTGCTTTAAAGGATGGCTGTGACTTTATGCAGCTCTTTAGATTTTAGAGATGAACTTGAAAAGGACATATTGTTGGCCAGATGAAGTGAGGACTAAGGAGGATTCTACAAAATGATGTTTTGAAACATTCTGGACACTGGAATGCTGTACAGTTTGGTTTGTTTCCTTACAAAATGTTCACAGTATGCTTTGTTAGCAATGCTGCATTCTTTTAAAATTGTCTGAGCTATTATATCGTAAATTAAAATTAGTAAAAAACAGTAGGTACTGGGAAAGCTGGTGACCTCTTTATTCATTTTTTGTTCAACAGATAGAAGTTCAACAAATAACTGCTAAGTGCCAGAACCAGAGCTACCATGATCCACTTTCACCTACATAGTTGCATTTGAGGGTCTGGAGGCATAATTCTTTATCACTTATCCCCAGGCCCAGTCAGTACATTCTCAGTTTTCAGAGAAAAAAAATAAATTTCAAGAGAAAATGTTTAAGGCTCTTTGGACTAGATATATTAGATTTTCTATGGAGAGGCATGGTTTCTCAGATCCATTTGGATGGGTAGGGGAAAATCACTCTCACTGAGGTAGTATAAATTGTTTTGGAGGCATTTATTTCATATTGTTGAGACCCTGAGCATAGGATCCAGTCAAAAACACCCTGATGCTGTGCAGTAGATCACTTTTATATCAACAGATTTTTCTAAATAAAAATATCCTAGGGAAAATGTAGAAACAGTATTAACCTCAAAATGTTTCATCATTTGTTAATATTTTAGGGAAGTACCAGTAAAATTTTGTTTTACATAAATCCTGTGAAAAACATTAAATAAATTTTGATTGGTCCTAAAGTATATCAATTATAAATTCAACACGTTAATATTTTTACTATATAAAATTAAAATTTGAAGTCTATATATTTTCTTCATGTTTTATTTGTATTTTAACTATATAAACAATAAGTTCTTAAAATTGTTTTGCATTTTTTTCAGAGTTAAAATTTTCTTCTCGTCTATTATGGAAGACATCTGAATTACTAATAATGTGGAACTTTAATTATAACCACTGTTTGTGACACATGTCTTCCTTCATTCGTAACAAGTGTATGCATTCTGAATTGCCTTTTATTATGCATTTTTACGCTGGGCTGATTAATTCCCAATTATGTAACCTTTCCAAAATACTGCTTTGTCATGTCACTTACCTCATGATAAACCTTTAATTGGCCTTCAATTGATTTAAAATTTCACTCTCTAAATTGGCAGCCAAAAACTTAAACAATGTAGACAACTTACATATACAATATTTTCTTGCTCTGTTTCTGTGTAAACATCCTACTTCACCTTACCAAATAAGTTTAATACTAATAGTTCTCAAAGTAGGTCTCATAAATATATATTTACCCCTTATTCATGATGCCCAGGATGCCTTTCTGACTTTTCAGTAATCCAATATATACTCACTCTGAAGGATTTAGTTGAGATAGCCCCATATATGATCTTTCTCTCTTTTCCCCAATTCCCTCAATCCCTTCCTTTTTTCACTCATATTCAACAAATGTTTTTTAACAATTTACTTTATATCAGAAACTAGGGTAAGTGCTGGGAGAAAAATTTGACACAATTCTTGCTTTCACAGAGCATGCTGTCTAAATTAGTGATAAGCATTAAGCAAATAAATGCATTATATGTATGTATATACATACATATGTATAGGACAATTGCTATAAAGAAAATGTATAGGTTGTGTTTACATTTGGAATGTTTAAAAATAGTATAATTTGAATTAAATTCTGGATTGTGAAAAGGCTTAAAATTTTCTAGGGACTGAGTTACCTGTCAGGTAAAAATGAAGGGAAGAACATTCCAGATAGAGGCTAAAAGCTTAAAGCACGTAAAATACCTAAGGAAGGAGAGAGTTTTTCATGTTTAAGAAACTCAAAGGTGACTAATGTTGCTAGAAACCCAATGATTAAAGAAAAAAATTGTCCTAGGAAGAAGTTAGAGAAGTAAGTGGGGCTAGATCATTCAGGGTGATGTAGGCCATTACAAGAATTTGTATCTTCTCGAAATTCAGTAGGAAGGTATTGAAAGAAAATAAGAGGGTCAATGGCATGATTAAGCTTGCATTAAAAATTATAGCTCTTTTGTGGTATATGTGTGAAGGTACAAAAGAGTGGATAAAGTCGCACAAGATAATGGTGTCGAACTAGAGGGATGGAGGTGGAGAGTAGTGGGCAGAATATAAATAGAATTGCTGTCAACTAGTGGCAGAATGTAGAGGTGGAAAGATAATGTATCAAGTACAATTCTAGAGTTTCTTTGTGGTCTCCACTCATTTATTTGTTCAACAAATGTTCATGAAGTATTAAGATGAAAACCAGACATGATGCAATTATTACGAGTTTAGTTAGGAAAAAATAAATTGAGATACCAGTAATAAAGTCATGGAGGTAGACATGTGAATGAAAATGAAAAGAAGTTTAGATTAAAGCATATAAGTTTAAGAGTTGTTCACATGAAGTTAGCACATTTAAAGTTATATGAATGAATGAGATTTCCTAGGGAGAGTGAAATGAATCTGGACCATGCCACGAAGACCCAAGCGTTTAGTTCGAAAAGTGCCCAGCAAAGGAGATTGAGTATTAGTGACCAGAGAAACAGGAGAGTCACCAGGAGCATGAAATGTCACAAATACCAACTGATAATGGAATTCAAACTGAAAGTGCTTAACTCCATTAAAATGCCTCTTAATGTGAAAAGAAAATGTGTAAACTGACAAGTACCCATTTTACTTGACAACTTAGAGATTTTCAGGAGCAAAAGCCAAATTGCAGCGGGATGATGAACAAGGTAGGGGTGGTGGTGAGAAACTGAAGCATTCAAAGAAGGCAATTCTTTCAAAAGCTCTGTTTCATGCTTAGAAATTATGTTGTACCACACATTTTTCACTAAATCTGGTCTTGACTTAAGATATTATATGATGTTTTAGTAGCTTAATTTTGCTATTTTGATTTTTTATTTATAGTAGTCTAGTTCCTTGAGTAAAAGTAAGTTCTTGGGGGTAGAATAGTAAACTTAGTTTATTTGAATCACTCATTGTATTTATATTTTGTGGGTTCTCCATAATAATGAATAGATATGAATGAATGAAAGATTAAATAGTAAAGGAAGAAAGAACTGAAGATAATGAGAAATATTAATTAACTTAGCATGGGAGATGCAATCTCTTTTATTAGGACTAGTTTTAGGTTTTGACACTCCTCAGATACCTCTTCTCTCACAGTGATTTGTGGGAAATTGCCCAGTATATTCAACATAACACACAATCTACAGAGTTGATTTCTTAGAGAATTCATTTGGTACCTATGTTAGTATCTGCCAATTTGTCTTGATATTAGAGAGATAACTGCCACCTCTGTGATCATCATTTGGATTCACCTTAGCCGTATAATTCCAAAATCAGGACCTTTCAACATAGTCTCTATTGAAAATACAGAAGACATCACTTGTGTAGATAGGGAAGACTTATTCTCTTCTGCTTTTAGGCAACTTCATTTTGGGGAATCCAGATATATCCTAAGCCAATATCTTGTTACCATGTCTTTCCTTTTAACTGCAGCCTATTGTAGCACAGCATAGCTAGCAAAGATCAGACATATATATGTTGACTTTATCATCAAATGCTTACTTCTTGATCTTCATTTCTCATAACACAGAACAAAATATCTTCCATGTACTACTCTAAGAATTTTTATATTTATCCATCCTTTTTATTCTGTAAACTTAACAGATATAATTTCTGCATATCCATCGTTCATGTTATTTGCTGAAATATAACAAAATGGCTAACATGTACAATTAAATATTCCAGCAAAAATCTTTTGGATGTTGTTTTTATTACATCAAATGCAGATCTTGTGTCTATGCATGAAAATGAAAGGCGATAGGTTCTACATGGAAATATTAAACAGTGCTTTAGAAAATCTTGAATTGGTTGTTGCCTTTACCATTAACAATCTTTATAATCTCGGGTGAGTCACACAGTCTCTGTAGTCAGTTTCCTTATAAAATCAAGGTATTAAAATACAATAACTTTAAAGCCTCTCTTGAATCTTGAATTATTTAATATTATATCAAAAAATAAAAATATTTATATTTTCATGAGCAAGTTAGGATCTTTGATATTAATAAAATGAAAATAATTGACGTTAACAAAATGAAAATTAATTCGAATTATTTCTGATCTTAAGCATACTGTAAGCTTCATCTGACTTCTCCATATTTTTGTGCCTTTGTTTGATTTTTTTTCTATTTAAAATCAATTTAGATCTTTTTAGGATGGCTAACCTTTGAAGCTTGGTGGCCCATCTGTTTTCTCTTTGTTAGCAGACTTTTGAGGCTACGCTCTAGAGTTTGTAAAGCAAAATGATTTGCTTTTGATAAGCCAGCTTTTCAAAAAGGAAAAAAAAACATTAGCCTTAGATTTTTTTTTTTCACTCTATAGTAAGTGAATAAACTTATAAACTCATCCTAAGGAGGAAAAAAATGCTTGGCTATTTGAAAATTGCTATTATTAAATAAACCTCTTATTTCCAAGGCTCAATTCTTTATACAGCAAAAGAATGTATTTTGAAATTCTATGCTTCTTTAAAAATTGGTTCTAACTTGTATATAATGATATTCTGACCATAACTTTTTTTACTCTTATTAATTCCCTGCTGTGTCTTATTCCTTATTTATACTATGTGAAAGAATTTCAAAAAATTAGGTGCATATTACTTCATTGCAATTCCCAGCTATTCTGTATGTTTTATATTTCTATACACGTTACCAATCTTGTTTTCATGTTTTAAATTCTTTGAAAGACTTTTAAGTAGTAGTATGTTCACCAAACCATCATGCAGAAAATGTAGGTCCTTATTCTTTGTCACATCATTGCCTTGTATATGTCCCCTGAATTTCCTTACATGACATTTGTTCAACCCAGAATTGTGCATGTTGCTGAAGGAAAACATAACTTATGTCAATTATTAAAGCAATTATTAGTAAGAGCCTCAGCTTTCCATGTATAAAAATACCTTTGAAGTAAGGCATCAAAACAAATCTTAATGTACATTTAAAAGAATAAATTGGGATAGTTTGTATGAAAGCCATTTATAATATTTTAAAGTATGTGACAGATGGATTTCTGAAATTACCTATATCGTTTGTAGTATCCTCCAAAATGTGCTATGTATTTAGTAATACATTGTCTTTATCAGTGGGTCAAGCTTATTCCTCAAAGTAGTTTGCATTACATTGTACTGATATAAAACAACAGATTAATATTATGAAATTGCTGTATTTTTATTTCACTTCCTTGCTCATATTATCTCTTAGATTAGGTAAATATGTTACTTTTAGAAGCTTCCAAGCAGAGCATATAGGGTAAAATTACTCATAAGATAGAATCATTTAAGCAAGAAATTTAGGGCTCACATTATTTAATCATGGTAATAAGGACTAAAAAAAAGAGGTATGAACAATAAGTTTGATTCTTAATCAATTTAATGAGATAGAGTATATTTGTTTATTCATTTATTAGACTCCAGAAATATTTCTACCACACAAAGCCACAGCGAATGGCTATAAAGCCTATGAATTATTCACGCAAGACATTATGTGAATCTAAAGACTTTTTTTGAGATTATTTATTGAATACTACTCTCATTTAAGAAGCATTTTATTACATAATATGTGCTAGGTGTTGGGCAGCAGGGTGTCTACACAAGAGGCTCTTTTTTGTGTGTTTTGCTATACTAAGCCACTACAATTGTTCACTATTCTGCATTCCTATGCAAACACAGAAAATTATTTTCTACTCCTTTCCCTCAGGCATATAAATTTAACTTAAATCTTTAATTCATTCTTTCATTTAGAAATCACATATTTCTGGAATACCAGTTGTGCAGAATTATATTTTCATAGATTTCTTCTGAATTGAGTCCTTAATCACACTCCTGTTATTGCTTTTATAAGCAATAATTGTCTGAAATTCTCATTTAAATCACCTTTTAACTAAAGAGAATTACTGACACAGAGTGGGTGATCACACATACACACACGCACACTCTCTCACACTTACATTAGTGTTAAAGACAACTTATTGTTCTACAGGATTTGGTTCTGCCTAGAGTGCATTTACTCTAGTTATAGACAGAACAGTCAAAACATATACCAAGTGGCTTCTGGAAAAACTGTTGTATGTTTTTACTTTTCCTTTGAAGAAAGAGAGGTGCTGTGATTTTACTCTCTTGGGAGCTCTGCTGGCCTTATTAGCATTCACCTTGCTTATCTCATGCATGTCTTCTAATCCTGTTTGAGTCCTAAATGCCCACCAGTAGAATTTAGTATACCCTAAAGAATTTAGAAGCGAGGTTGAACCAGAAGAAGTAATTTTCACTCTGCACAATGTGCTCCATTCCACACCTCTTGGTAATTTGTGCAATCTGAAAAAAAAATCAGCTCCTGTCCGCCAGAACCTTTGGATGTTTCTTTTTGGTTATTATATCAACTTATTACAGGGCTTCCTGCTTGCAAAGCAGTAACTACTTCTTTACACAATCTCTCTGTGGTAGAGTGTTTCCTAGACCTTTAACAGAACTCTTTATCACTGAAAACAGATTCCATATCTAAGACTACAAACAGACACAGCATCGGTGCCAAAACCTTTTGAAGAGAAATTCTGTTTCTCAATGATGACAGGAAAAGGACAGTCTGTTATTTTTAAATGTGGTTTGAGTCTGCATTGGCCCTTTAATGGTTGTACTTGAGAAAGAGGCACATTTTAGGAGTGCCTATTTACTTTACATCAACACATTACATTGTGAAACCTCAAAAGGAGCATTTACCTTTTAAGTAGTTTATAAATGCTTTCATTGTCTATTACTACATTGGAATGATTTAGTAAAAGAGATCATTTTTTAAAAAAGAATAATTATAAGGACCCAGAAGAATGCCTGGTATATAATAAGGATTATATGTGTTTGCAAACTAAGTAACATAAAAATTGTAAAGGCTTAATTTCACTCTCATAATGGCTATAAATGATAAAAGGATAGAAATTGATGTATAATGGTTTTCTTTCTTGATATGTATATCACTGATCATTTTTATCTGTTTAATTTAGGGAAGCATTGTAGTTTAGGGCAGTGGTTCTTGACTAGAGGCAATTTAGCTGCCATCCCCCACCCCTGGGGGACATTTGGAAATGTGTGGAGATGTTTTTAGTTCTCACAGCTGGGTGACAGAGAGGTACCCTGGCTTCTATAGGTACAAGACAAGGATGCTACTAACATTCTGCAATGTACAAGATGGCCCCAGTAACAAGGCAATAAGTAATACATACTTAAACATACAGTACATAAAATGAAAATGCTTATTTACATTTAACATTTATTTACAAATTTCAATATTTTATTTGGTGAGTAATAATATTTGTATGTGCTTTTATTCAAAGCACTTTTCTTTTTTTAATTTTTTTAATTTTTTTATTTTTTATTTTTTTTTT
>NW_016803894.1:729400-765360 GCF_001698545.2 Rhinopithecus bieti | reverse complement strand
AGAAGTCAAATTGTCCCTGTTTGCAGATGACATGATTGTATATTTAGAAAACCCCATCGTCTCAGCCCAAAATCTCCTTAAGCTGATAAGCAACTTCAAAGCACTCTTCTTACATGTAATTATATTTAATAGCAGAGAGATAATGGCTTCTTGATATGACAGCATTGCATGTTTCTGTTATTCTGCCTGTAGGTTTTTGTTGATGTATTTAAAATTAATTAAATTAATATATGTATCATTTAATTAATTAAATTAATATATGTATTCTGTCATTGGTTTTACTGCCTCATCTTATACATTCGTCATTTATGTTCTGAAATAATGAAGTGATCTGCTCAGTCAGTCTCCATGCAAGTAGACCAGCATCAAATGGATCAGTCAGTTGCTGAGTTTTTATTCTAAGGAATATCTTGCTACTACTACTAAATTACCAAAATTTATTATTTTTATAAATTAGAGAATATTATGACCATTGTCATTTGTATTTCAGAAGTTAAAATATTTACATAAATAGAAGATAAAGGAGTTGAGTTAAACATATTTTAATGTGAGTATTTTTATAGCTCTGGATTTTACCCAAAGATGTGTCTACCCAGCATTTATGTTTACACAACGGGGCAGGGAAGCAATTAAAAATTGCAGCCGTACAATATCTCCCTTTCAATTCATTTCTTACGGTATTGACAAAATACACTAAAATGTGTTTTTTTTTCATTTGCTTTGATATCTAACACTGTAGATATAATGTCATATTGCTTTGGTGGTTCTGAAAGATCTGTCAATAAGCCATTTTAATAAGGAAAGTCCAGTAGATTATTTTCCAGACTGTGTAAATATTAATGGAGTTCTTAGTAAACGCCAGATGCTTGTGGGACATGTGTATTCAGCATTGAACAAGAAAGCAGTGTCCCTGCCCTTATCAAACTTATATTCTATTTGATCTGGTGTGTTAGTCCACTCTCACGCTGCTAATAAAGACATACTTGACTTAGGAAACTTACAATTACGGTGGAAGGGGAAGCAAACCTGTCCTTCTTCATATGATGGCAGGAAGAATTGCTGAGCAAAGGGGGCAACCTCTTATAAAACTGTCTGATCTCATGAGAACTCATTCACTGTCATGAGAATAGCAGCATGGGGTTCACTGCCACAGAGTCTCTCCCATGACGTGTGGGGATTATGGGAACTACAACTCAAGATGAGATCTGGCTGGGGACACAGACAAACCATATCACCTGGGTACCATAATGGGTAGAAGTAAAAGTGTCTATTCTTGGGAATAAAATATATAGTATTCTCATTGTATATCTTACTTAATCTGCAGATCTCATTAACAGGAAACCATGAACTTACTCAGAATACACATTTCTCAGTGTGAATTACCCATACAAATGTTACTACTTAGATTTTACTACAAGAACTGTAGCAAGAATAATTCTGATTCACTTTAACATAATTTACTATTTACTCTTTCAATTGAATTCACATTATAATGTTGATATTTTCATTAATCTTTCAAACTTTTTTAGATTCTGTTTAACATTAGTTATTTTTCTAAATGCAATACCAGTTTTCCTAGGTGGATATTAGGGATTGTTTCAATTTCTCTATTCTTTTAAGAACAATTCTTGTTGTAAAGCAATGTTTTGTTTTTTGTTAAGTGAAGAACATTTGCAGGAAAAATATATATTTTAAAGTCAGTGAAAATAATCATATGCAGAGTTCTTATCTATGCAAGCAATTATAACAGATTAATTTTGCCTGATAACATTCATGGCAACTACCAATAATTTTTACAAAAAAAGGAAAAGGACTTCAGAAAAAATGATAAAACATTATTAAACACTCATTAATCAGTGATTGAAGTATTGGTACCCTCCCCCATGAATTCTATCATCACATCATCCAACCTTAACAAATTTGGGCTTTGCACATTGGCATGACTATTGTACTTCTATTTTTCACCAAGAGACAAGTTTTTAATATAACAGAATCCCTAAATATCAGATTTCATTTTACAATCAAGGCTTTTAACCAGGTTGCAGTTGTAATGGAGTTTAAATTGCCCGTGCAAGTCTGAATTGTATCATATCTTCATGTTTTCCTTTCTTTAATTGAGTTATATGCAATTTTAGGGCTACATGTGTTACTAAAAATGTTTTTGAAAAGCTTACTGTATGTGATGTCATAACAAACATAATTTTGTATACAGAAAGCCAAGAGAAAAAAGGTATAATTTTAATATTAACGAAATACATATTTGTAACTGTCTTGCTTTCAACTCCATGCTTTTTTCTTAAGTAAAAACCTAATGCTGTATGAAATCTAGAGAGGGAATATACTATGTGTGGATGACCCTGAATCATTGAGAAAGATGCGAAAGGACTGTCAAATGCCAAGCAAGGCAACTGAACACAAAATAAATTGCAGTGAGAGGCTAGTGTAACTTATTAATGGATCACACAGGCTGAAATGAGTGAATGTGGTTTGTTTATTTGTTTTAAATCAGCATCAGGTGTTTTGTTGGTTTTTCATTTCTTAGTGGTGTATTAAATAATAATGTGTTTTAAAATTAGTATTTTCTTGCATTTGATGAAATACAGGCTATATGTTATTGTAAAGAAATGAGAGGAAGACAATTAAATGGTAACAATGAACTGATTTTATTATAATGTGCACACTTGACTGATTAATCACTAGATTTTCCATCCTTTCATCCTCATTAGGAATTCTACGGATAGGCAATAATCTAGGTGCATGACAACTAAATTGCACAGAATCTGACATAATTACATGAGTTTCAGGAGGGCTTAATTCTGATTTTGAGAAAGATGTGGCTAGACGCATTGAAAATTACTTTCAGGGATCTCAAGTTCTTCAGAGTAATAAACATCGATTAACATCATGATATGGAAATTATTTTCCTCTGGGCCAAAGCAACAAAATCCAAATGTGTATATATACATATAAATATATACCCAAATCTATCTATCTATCTATCTATCTATCTATCTATCTATCTATCTATCTAGATTCCCATCCTCCCAATCCAAATATATATGCCAAAATATATTTTAATATTTTGTGTCAAGAGGACATTTCCTATGTATTTCTAAACATATTCCAAAACATGTACCATAAAATATATATTTTAAACCTACAATTTTAGAATTGGAAAGCAACTAAATATGTTAGAGTTTCTTCAAGATCTAAATTATATTGTCTTACATTTTATTCACTTGATTCAATGGACTTAGAAACTGAAGCCGAGAATAATTAATTTATTCTTCATTCCATGTTACACAGTTCAACCGTAGCACAACCAAGGTTTTGGCTCGAGGTTCAGTGTTATTTCTATTAGCTCAAATTGTCCTGTAATATATTAAACACACAATAGGATAATTAGTGTAGTGGATGGTATGATATGCCTCCTACTTTTCCCTTTCTCTGCCTCAAACAAATACACTTTCAAGACTGAAGTCTATTTTTTCTGTTGCTGAGAGTGTTGGCAAGTGATACCTCTCAAGTAAATTTCTCTCCAAGAATTTCCTTGCTTAAAAAAAGAAAAAAAAAAGCAAAACCAAAAAAACCTACTCACCCACCCAATACTATAGCCCCTCCCAGGGCCTGCCAAGTCCAATAACTGGATGATGGGATATAAGACTCCTACCCACTTGCCTGAATTGGAGACAAATATTAAGAACCATCCCAAATTCAGACCTCACTGTGTGATCAGTTGAGCTAGTGTAATTGCACAGAATTTAATTTCTCACTCTGCCTGACTCTGCTTTCTTCATTCTACATAGTTGTTGGCCTAAGA
Organism: Rhinopithecus bieti; assembly: GCF_001698545.2. Taxonomy (NCBI): domain Eukaryota; kingdom Metazoa; phylum Chordata; class Mammalia; order Primates; family Cercopithecidae; genus Rhinopithecus; species Rhinopithecus bieti. Next base: position 761,540 of record NW_016803894.1, on the reverse strand, counting down.
ACACTCCACAATACATTTCTTACAAATATCTGTCTGAGAGTCTGTGGTCTGTGGAACCAAACTACAACAATAAATATAAAATTACTTGAATTTTCTAGAGAAAATGACTTTGCTTTTTAAAATAGAGATAAAAGTGTTCCAAGTGATTAGCTTCTAAAGGATGAAATAAATACCTCTCAAAGTAGATTCAAGCTCTGTTAGTTACATTATATAGTTACTGTGATGATGATGATTATTGTTGTTGTGATTAAGGTAACTACATTCCAGGTATATTAGGCATTTTATAATCAAGCAGATCATTAAATATTTATAATAATCCTTTATGAAGATATGGATATAAATATAAAACTTCATTTCTTAGATGAGGAAATTGGCAGCTTAGGAAGCTTACGTAACTTGCCATGTTCACTAAACTAGAAAGTGTCTGACTTGAACCTGACTTAAGGTAGCATTTGGGTCTTATATGAACAGCACTATTTTGCATCATGTATGTAGCACCTTGTCCTCAGTGTGTCCAATAAATATTTATCACAAGAATAAATGAATTCATATATATCTGACCAAACCCATACTATTAACCCCTACACAGTGCAATCTCCTATGTACAGTATGAGCTTTGTAGCTAATGGTAAACATCACAGAGAACTTAAAAAAAACAAATAAAAACCAAGAGCAAAAAAACTAACATGTCAAAAACAAACTATGCCAGATAAACATAAATGCTTGATTTAAATGTGTATTTTCCTTTAAAAACTGAGAGTAGGAATTCCCATCTTGCTTCTTTTGATAGTAAATCCACATGTGTCTTCTAATTACCAGATATTGTACCAGAGAAGGGGTGCTGAGGCTGCCTGTGTGACTGAGTTATTTGATCCTTTTCAATATGTCTTTTTAAAACTGTATATTCAATTTTATGTAATATGCCAGGAGAATTAAAATAATCACATAAAGAAAACAATGAATATTCCCTCAAAGGTAATCTTAAAATAATGGAAATGAAGTCTACACCTACCATTTTTACTTTCCTAGGCAGCATCTGTTGAAATAGAAATGAAAAAGAAACGTAACCACTGGTGTTATCATTATGGACTCATTGATGTTGTGTTTACCCCCAATTTTTTCCACAATATTTCATAAGCAGCTCCCATGATATGTCTAACATTTGGCCACAGATATTGAGCACAAGGTTGATTTGGAGGTTGGTGGGTAACAATTAAATAACATGTAAGTTTACAGGGATGGAGAAAAAATAAAAGATGACATTTCTAATAGGTCCTTAGCCTAGAGTATTGGAAAAGAGCCAAGAAGAAGAAAGTGAGCTAGACAAGTTCCCAAATGACAAAAATTGAATCAAAATAGTTTATTCCCTTTACTCCTAAAAAGTCTGAGGCATCTCTTGTGAGTCTTACAATATTTCCTTTCTACACCAAATTACCAGCCTACTTATGTCTACTCTAAATCTAAGGAAAAGTTAAAACAGCATATTAGAAGTCACAGAGGTGGTCTGCTGTAAGTAGCTTATCACGAAAATATAAATAAGTAAAGATGACATCACACACATCAAGACAATAAAAAGGAAAGGCCTGGGTAGCTAAATCCTTCCCTCTGAAATCACTGAGTATAAGTACGCCCTAGGTGGGTCTTTGTTTGGTAGAAAAGAAAAGGAGGGAGATTTATTTCAATAGTAATCATTTTGAGGCATTAGCTCATATTACACCACTTTTTTGCATGTAATTAATTTTAGAAAAATGTGATGAAGTTTTGAAAAATTCCCATGAAAATACTAGAGGAAGAAGGAACTGGTAGATAATCAAGCAGACGGCCTGTCCTACAGTAGCTTAGGATAAAATCAAACTCTGTGCTACAATCTTCCAATCTGTATAATAATGGAAATAAAAGAAGCTACCTCAAAAGGCTCTTGTGAAGAGTGAATATATAAGAGCAATAGCAGAGTGTTTGAAATATAATATACATGCAATAAATATTATGTATTATCTCAAATAAACTTTATTCAGCAAATATTTATTAAATGGTTAATGTGTGCCAGGCAATTGTGTCAGTAAGAAAGAGTAGAAATGAAGAGAAATGGATGACTTGAGATTACCTTTTGTAAATAGCAAGGACCTGATATTAAGGGGTATGAAGAAAAGAGAGAAAAGAAAAATTTTCAAGTGTTGGCCTAAATGTGGTGCCATTTACTGAGAAGGGAAATCGTTGGGGAAGAATGACTTTCACAGTTGAGAATCAAGTTTCGCTTTATTTGGTTTGATATTATGCCAAATTAGTAATATTCATATAAGTAACATTAATCAAACCAAAAAGTGATGATGGCTAAATAAGCAAATGAGCCTGCTGCTGTCTATAGTGCCCTTCTCTCTTCTCCCTTGTCTATTTCTCTTTATTTTTTTATTTTTATTTTTATTTTTTTTGAGACGGAGTCTTGCTCTGTCGCCCAGGCTGGAGTGCAGTGGCCGGATCTCAGCTCACTGCAACCTCCGCCTCCCGGGTTCACGCCATTCTCCTGCCTCAGCCTCCCGAGCAGCTGGGACTACAGGCGCCCGCCACCTCGCCCGGCTAATTTTTTGTATTTTAGTAGAGACGGGGTTTCACCGTGTTAGCCAGGATGGTCTCGATCTCCTGACCTCGTGATCCGCCCGTCTCGGCCTCCCAAAGTGCTGGGATTACAGGCTTGAGCCACCGCGCCCGGCCTATTTCTCTTTATTTTTATTCTCCTTCCGTGTAGCAACAATAAATCCTTCATGTTTTTGCAAGCAGAACAATTAAGCCAGCCGGTCTCAGTTTTTACCTCAATGTGTTTTTCAACACAAACATAGTACTCTCTTCAGGAGGAATATGGGTGCTTGCTTGTAACCTTTGCTTCTTCACAGCATGATTCAATGAACTATGCCTTGTTTTTATTACTAGAGTATAAAATTCTTATGAGCAAGAAGGAGGTATGGACTTGTGGACCTGATATTGATTAACAAATTGCATTCAAAAGTCTAAATGAACCATGTATTGAAATTCTATTGGTCTTCTTAAGTTATTGTAGTTATTTGGGTGTTTTCAGTTCCCTTAATTTCTCGCTTACGACTTTGGTGATACAAATCATGATACTGATAATTCTATAAACTCTCTTGTCATATATTTAAATAACTATAGCATATTAAATCAACAAAAACTAATGGCCTCATATGTCTATATTCATCACTTATTAAAATAATCTGTATTTTCATACCCTGGTATCTCTTCAGATCAAATATATCTTCCACCTTTTACTTAATAAAATAATTTGTATTTTCTGTGAAGCTATATAATTCAAATTTAATAAATTAGATAAACAAATATCAAAGTGCCTTTTAGAGTAAATTAACCATTTAATCACTATCCGTAATAGTATTGCACTGGAAAATTTAATCCCATGGATAATTGTATTGATAATTTTATAAACCTCATTGAAAATTTAGGGGTTCAGACACAAATGTATAAATACCACTCTGTATTGTATGTATGTTATGAAAGTGTTTTTTAAAGACATCTTTTTCTTTCTGTGTCTTACCATAGGCTACATATCGAAATCGAATTGTGAGCCAAAATCTCAGCACAAGGGACAGAAAAGCAATGCATACTCCCACCGAGGACCGTTTTAGGTATTCGGCAGCGGACCAGACAAGCCCTTACAAAAATAAGACCTGTCAACTCCCAAGTCTATGTTTAAGTAATTTTCTGAAGGACAAGGAACTAGCAGAAGTTATCAAACATTCAAGAGGAACTTATGAAACCCTCACTTCAGAGGTTACACAGAACTTACGGGCCACGGTTGGGCAGAGCTCTCTGAAGCCAACAGCTAAGACAGAAGGGCTCTCCACGTTCTTAGAGAAACCAAAGGACCAAGTTGCTATGGCCCGACAGCATTCGACCTTTACAGGCAGGTTTGGACAGCCACCCAGAGGACCAATCTCTTTACATATGTACAGCAGGAAGAATGTATTTCTCCATCACAATTTACACAGCACTGAGCTGCAGACCCTAGGCCAGCAGGATGGGTAATTAAATCACCCTATTCCTGTCTTTGGGTAGGATAAAGATGGTTAGTGTTTCTCGTGCATAGTTCATATTAAAATTTTCATGTGCTTTTTCTTACATTTTAGTTATAAACAAAGACTTGTGTTGTTGGATTTTTTTTCTTAATCATAAACAAAGACTTGTGTTTTTTTTTTTCTCCAAGGGTGAAAGTTTGAGCATGTTAATTGAACTAGGTTGAATTGCCTTGAAGACTTTACTATATATGTGTATAATAAATGGGACCATCATGATCGTTTATATAGTTCATAATTTATTGATTTTTTACCTCTATCACTTACTGATATGCATTAAGGTTTCAGAAGATAATATCAAATAGCAATCCGTTCACTGTTAATGGTGTTACTATAAAAGTAGACCTGATGAACAATAGGTAAAGGAATTATAAAGAATTTTAAATTACATAGTTAATAGAAGGAGGAAAAAAGAAGACTGTTAACGTCTTATATTTGGTGGTGTATTTATTTGAAGAATGTGGCTTGCTTGCATGTAACCTAGAGATGTGTCTGTCTCTATTACATACATTCAAGCTTATCTTGTGATGCTAGTAAGGGGGAAATGGCTGTATATTTTTTTCCTTTAAACATTTAGTTCATGCTAGTTCACAACGGATTTCAGACAGAGTAATTGCTAGCCAAATAGAGAATGACAGCTCTGATCTTTGAAAAATTTTGCTTTTAGTTTTTGTTATTGATGTTGAAGTACCGTAACATAACACAAGGTGATAAAGTTGGTCAAATTTTGTCAAATGATGCATAAAGACTGACATGCTATATTCTTTGAGCCACTGTCATGGCATTTTTTCAAAATTTCAAGGATGAAACATCCTAAGAAAATTATTCTTTTTCTTTACTTTCCTTATTTTTTAAAATGTTCTTTTTTTATGTAGATCCAATTTTGGTTTATGTACATCAACCCATATCTATAATTTTATGAATGGAGGAACAGAAAGTTGGTGTTTTAGTAGCCAGCATATAATATTCTGACTATGCAGAAATCTAGAATTAGAACAAAAGGTGAAGTAAATGCGAACATTGGCAATTTGATCTTAGAAATCAGCTTCTAACAGGAATATTTAAAACCCATTTGATGGCAAATATTTCTCATTGACAATTAAGGCCCAACTATGTTATAATGTCTTATATACTTATGTGCACATGAGATAGATCAATATATGAATTGATCTATGGATAATTCCATCATGTTTAGTAGCAGAGCAGAATCAAAGAGTACAATTAAATACATAAATACATAATTTGTAAAAGACTAATAGGAATCAAGGATGCAGTTTTCTTATACACATCAGAGCTGTTAAGTGTATCCACATTAGCCATAGTTCATGCAAATTGAAACTGTCATACCTACTGCATGATCTGTTTCCCTTGCATTTTCTAACAGACAGAATCTGTCAGCGTGCACAAGCAAGAGGAATAAAGGGAAATTGAGATAGCAGTTTTAGCATGGCATCTGACAACTTGCTTAAATTAAAGCTATGTGCAAAATGCATCTCCTATTATAAAAATGTATTTGTGCTCTGTGCTTTGGGGAAAAGCCATTAGACACCCCACTCCTGAGCTTTAACTACTGAACTTTGATACATTTGCAAACTTTGATTGGAACTGATAAAGTAAGGAGTCTAGTTGATATGTTGTGCTTATAATTTTGGTTTTCCAAAGAAACACACATGTGCATCAAGGCAGACGTTTGCCAAATGCTTTCTTTCTTTGCGTGTTTGTAGTTCTGCCAAAAGAGAACAATACGCACTGCAAATTGCTTGACTTAAAGAGATTGCTATCTAAAGTTCCCACCATACTTTGGAAGCTATAATGTTCATGCAGATAGACACTTGGGGCTGGGCAATATTTAAGAAATGATAGGAAAATAGAAAAATGATGATTATTAATTGTGGAATTCAGCTTGATTTGTCCTAAACGTTGGTGTCTGTTGCTAGAGTATTTTAAATCTGTAAATAAATAAGCATGATAAAATAATCAAGGATTTTTTCCCAGGATATGGAAGAACTATGTATCACAAATAATGTTTTGATTTGGACTTTTGGAGTTGATAGTTTTGTTTTCCTGGAAGATAGACTTTTGAATTATACTTTATAAAAATAATCTATTTAAAGAAGATCTGTCATTTAATAGACATTTTAAGAGATGTTTTAAATGCTAGTATTTTCTTGAAAAATCTTTTTTAAAGCTGAATCATTCAAAAGAAAACCTGGATTAAACAGTTCGATTTTAAAAGGAAGGGTATTTTTTGGAAATATCATCTTAAAGCTGTTTTGTATCAGTATTTTCAGCATTGTTATAATATTATTTGTAATACTAAGTGTAACTCAGGCCTGGAGAAGGTGTAAGCCCACTATGCTAATGTACATCAGTAACTGTAAAGCAGGGGTTCTTTGTCAGTTCCTCTTGTGTATATATAGTAACATAACAATGGCATGTGGGCATTCTTTCAGTGAATTGATTTCTTTGTACTAAAATCTCTAGTTTTCTAAGACAGTTCCATGTATAAAAATGATTTATACATTTCTCCAAGGCGGTACATATCCAAAGACATGACACCAGGGGAAAATGCTTGTTTTCTGATGGAAGCAGTGGTCTTTTCTTTTCCTTCCTCTTTCTTTTGTGCATGTGTATGTGTAGCTAAGCCTAAATAACCCTGTAAAATTTCTGCTGCAAACTGTCTCTTCTGAATTTAGAATGCGTTTTAAAGGAACACTTAGGAAGAGAAATACCTTGAAGAAAAGCTGTTTCCACCTGAAATAAACTGTTCCCATTTTTATAATTATTGGAACATGAAACTGTATTTCTATGAACTCAGTGATTTTTTTCCGTAAAATTATATGTTAAGAGAGTCACCACAAAACTATGAATTCTCTCTTGAATTATTTCTGCTTCTTTGGAGCACCATAGTCTTTGTTCAAATCACAACATGAAACTGTCGCTGCAATGCTAAAGATGTGAATCTACCACTATCAATATGGTCAGGGTAAAACCTGGAGCCACATGTTGTTCAAGTTATTTTTGTTACCTAATGATTGACATGAAAATAAAATAGTAAGCCAATATTAATTTGTAGGCATAGTTGCCCAACTTCAAATGTTTACAAAGATTTTCATGATTAATCTGGGTTTATGACCTGGGCTCTTCCCCTTATGTTTTCCAAGATTTAATCCTAAGCCATTGTCATTATTTCCTGAATGTTGACCTCTCATTGAATTCATAGGAAATTCCACATTTTGTTTTGTTTAATTTGTCTTGTTTAATAGAGATAATAGCCATACACTCCTCTCCAGAAAAAGTTTTTTTAAAATTATTATGATATATTTAAGATTCACATGTCCAGGATAAATGATTACATTCTACTAGCCCTCTCAAGAACTTTCTTGGTAACTTAGTTGTTGATTAAACAGTAGGAACAGTTTGTTGAATGGTTAGTATTATCTCTCCACATCATTCGTCAGCATCAACTTCTCATTATCAAGAAATAGTAACCCATAGCACTGGATAACTTGGAATACTTAGCATAATTTCATAATTATAATCTAAATTTTTTCTACTTTTTCACTTTCAGAACTTAACATTCTAAACAACTATAGAAGGAAGTGTTTCAAAATAACCCTAATATTCAGTTGAACCACATACACATAGATAAAAGTAGAAAAGAAAGGGCAATACATGTGAAGATGATATCTATGATTGCCATTCATGTTACTGAATCACATGCCTCATGACCAGAAGTTTTTCCCTCACTGATAATATTAGCTCAAATGTAGCACCCATTCATTTATACCAGGATTTTTATTGCTATCTAAGACTTGACTTTATTTAGGCATTATTATCACATCCTGTTATGTATTTTCATACGCATATATATATATATTTTTTGTATAAGAAATATTTCAATCACACGCAATGTTCTTGGAAAATTTACCTCTCCTGGAGTTTAAACTTTTTAAAATATTTCTTGTTTGTTTCCCATGTGCTAACTTTATCATGACAACTCTAGGCTGTAGAAGGCTTAATATAAAATACAAACTAGTTTTGGTTCTTATAAAAGCTGATTTCAGTTAAGACTGGTCATCTTTTAAAAGCTGAATTACACTGTAGTATAAAAGCAAGCAGTCAATGAAGCAACCAAACAAAGAAACTCTATTCTCTAATAATATTCATCATTGCCAAATATTTATTTTTGAAATCTTGTTCTGTGCCAACATGTTGTTTCACCATGTTAAACTGCATACATACCCATGAACTATTTATTTACAATACACTGGATCTCGTTAAGAACCCAGTTCTATTTCCAAGGCACGCAGCCCGAAACCAGAAAATTAAACGATAACACTCTGTAGTTGAATTATCTATGGAAAAGAATGAAGGCAGTTCACTCTGTTTAAGATGTGGAGAATTTCCTACAAACAGTTAAGGTGAAATAAAAATCATTAATAGAGAGTAGGTTCCTTCCATTTGAGTAAGTGATGTAGAATATGGGATACCATGGTTCTTTTTAGAGCATTTTCAGTGTAGCCTCATTAACTTCTCCAATTTAATACAACATACATACTTCTTCCACTTGAACATAAAATTCAAGAATAGGAACATCCTACATCTATCATTCTTTCCAAACATTACCTCGTTAGTAAACTCAGGTTGCTATAGCAAAATACCATGGACTAGGCAGCTAAACAGCAGTTATTTGTGTCACAGTTCTGGAGACTAGGAAGTCTAAGATTAGGATGGGGCCGAATAAATTATTGGTGAGGATCTGCTTCCTGGTTTGCATGGGGGAGAAAGACCTCTGGCCTCTTCCTCTTCTAATAACTGCAATCATTTCATCATGGGGGACCCACCCTCATAATCTCATCTAAACCTAATTACTTCCCAAGGGCTCCAACTTGAAGCACCATCACACTGGGGATTAAGGCTTCAACATATGAATTTGGGGGGGATATAAAACTTTAGTTTATAGCACTCATTTTGAGGTCAAATGTTAGATAATTGTTGTTTTACTCTTTTGTAGATTAGATCCGAGACATTAGGTAATTTTCCCAGGACACACAACATGCATTTTTAATTAAACTGGATTTAATAACCCTTGAACTTTCCATTTATATCATGCTGATCTCCAGAGCAGAAGCTCTCCTAAGGAGGCAGAGTGATTTAAGCAAACATATGCTGCTTCAGTCTCCTTTACTCCTAAATTTCCATTGATATTGCTAGGGACAAAAAATTAAGCAATGATCTATTTTAGGAAATCAAAATACTGCACATTGAAAAACAGTTTTAAAACAGTTATTGACGTTTAGTTTAATAAACACAGAATTTTGAGAGGACATCTCTTCTATTTCAAGGTTACCTCCCAGAAAAACTGACATTCTAATTTTCTTCCCTTGAAAGGAATTGGAAAAAATACTAAGAAATGATTTTATATTTTTTAAAGTAGCAGGCCAATGAAGTGTCTAACAAAAGGAAAGCATACAGTAAATGAAAAATAAACTAGCTATCAGATTGTCTTATCTTTTCTTCATAGGACATCGATACAGACATCATCAAATTCCTGTTTGTATTGCCTTATACATGCTTAAAAAACAAGATATTTACAAAATATTTTAGATATTCCTATCTAGGAACAAAATTACAGCTGATTTAGAATTTGCTTAATTATACAGAAGAAATTGAAATGAAGAATACAAATTTACTTGTCCAAAATTTTTAAATAAAATGTATTTTATTTTGTAGTCAATTATATATACCAAAATAATGTCTGAATAAGATGTAATCCTGTCATGAATTCTCTCTTCCAAAATAGAATACAAGAGAATTGAATATTATCTTAGTTAGACCCTATTTTTAAGGAAAATATACACCCTATATGATATATTCTTAGACATATGGGTTTGAGATTATTAACATTAGTGGTTTTTTAATTCATCATCCCTAAAAAATTAGTGAGAAAGATAATAAATAGAAAATTACCCTGGAAATTACAATTTTTAGCAATATGGAATGCAATAGTATAATTTTTTTGTGGCTCTTGGTCTCCTAAGAAGAATAGTGATTTTATTTAATGAAAAGTTCTTAATCTGGTTAATATGCTAAGAAAAGGTTGATGTATTTAAGCATGGTGATTAGAAAAATATGCATATTTCCTGCTCATAATAAATGTTAAAACAACAAATTAGTTGTGTGGTATCTGACTGCTTTCAATATGAAATTAATTTGTTTTGAACTTGTCTTGATGATAGATTGAGTTACACATGCATTCATATTGGGCATAAAGCATTGTGATTTACTTCTAGGTTCTTGAGGGTTGTGACAATCGGAAAGTGACAAATCAGCCACTTATTTCATCAGCTAGTTGACACAATTTATATTTCTACTTTCCTCACCATCAGAGTTTTTTAAATTTCTGATATATAGCAATACCGTGCAAAGGTCTCCAGGGACCATTAGAAGAATATATTGCTATATTTAATGTCAATAGATCTATACCATAGTATAAAAATACTATACTGTTTTTATCTTCATTTATTAAAACTCATTACAATACAAAATTCAAAATATATTTCACAACATTTTGACTTTGTAGTTTAAGAAACGCTGTGACAGCACAAAAATGCAATTTTTTCCCCTAAATTCCCTGTTGTTATCAACACACACACACACACATACACACACACAGACACTTACAGTTTTAAAAACTAGTAGAAGATGGATAATTTAGTACAGTTACTGAAGCATTCAAAATGATACACGTATATGCATCCATTTGGCATCCAGACTGGCCAATAGGGAAGAACATGCAGTTAAAATGCTCCTGCAATGCCTTGAAAGTACACTCCAGCATCTTGTGTTTACAGGGCCTCAGAACTTCACAGTAAATAGTGTTCTTCTGCAGTGTACTTTCATATAATGCAATGTAAATAAGCTGAAACAAAGCATTATGGTATATTTTATAATTTATATTTAATGTTATGTTATGGTTTAAGAATCAAGCCACTTTCCTGATGATAGAATTCTTTTTAATTGTAAACTTTATTTTCTATAAAGCATATCAATAAGCAATGTATATGTTTTTTCTATTATATTACTGAAGGTGTTAAACTTTAGAGTTATTTTGAAGACTTTATGAGAACTCATAAACTCTATTTATAGAATTTATTGGTATATTTTAAAAACCTTTTGATTATAATTATAATCAATCAGCATTTTTGCAGATTAATTATGTAGATATTTCTCTCTTAAATTTCAGTCATGAAACAGTAATTTTAAAATGTTTAAAATGAAATATTGATGTATCTAGTCCTTACTATTTATATATTCTTTCAAATATCCTCATTTTTTATCTTATTTTAAATGACTCTTGCATATCTCATTCCCTTTTATGATTCTTTCTTCTCTAATACAGCAAATGCTTTGACATTTGTAGTGATATCAGTTGAACAGGTATCATAGCATTTTATGTACAGAAATGACACAAGTGAATATTACAGTTTAAGGGAGATTTAAGGTTATAATCACTTTTCAGAAGATGTCTGTGAAAAGTGAGAACCAACTGTTACACAGAAGTTATCTGAGTTATTATTTTATCCATGTGTAATGTTTGATTTAGTTTCATTTGTAGGCCTGTACCTAAAATTTGACAATAAGAAAGAATGTTGCTTTATTTTAAAACACTACTTATATTACACTGGTAGTCATATGACCAAAATCTAAAAACAAATGTCAAAACAATAAGATGTTAAGAGGTGCTTCTGAATTCTGTGAACCCAACATTATATATTTTCCATTAAAGAAGAGCTGGAAAGAAAGGGAAATATACATATAAACGCAGTATTGAATTCTTCTGGTGAAGAATGAAACATGACCATAATCTCTAAATTTGAGCTGCTATCATTTTTTCAACTAAATGGCTGATTTTAAAGAGTCTATATTGGATATATTAGGTCATATGCTGGCAAAAGTTTTATCTTCATACAAAGAGACCAGATGGCTTAAGAGTGGACCTGACATCTTTAGACCCAAACAAATACCACTTAAGTCGATTTGATAAAGCTGTAGCACCATCTTATCAGTCATCATCACTGTTTTGTTTTTAAGTTCTATCGTGAGAATATTACATTGATAAAGAGAACATAGCTGGGTCTGGGCAACATGGAGAGACCTCATCTCTATAAAGAAAAAAAAAATTAGCTAGGTGTGGTGGTATACACCTCTAATCCCAGCAACTCGGGAAGTTGAGTCAGGAGCATTGCCAGAGCCCAGAAAGTCCAGGTGGCAGTGAGCCGAGATCGCATGACTACACTCTAGCCTGGGCAACCGAAAGAGACCTAATCTCAAAAAAAAAAAAAAAATGAAAAGAAAAGAAAATATGGCTTATTTGCAGAGGCTTTCATGTCTCCAAAAGCTGCAAATTTAAATATTTTAAGCCATAAATTCAAGGATTGTTGTTCATGTAGAAAGTAAAATGAAGAGTGGCATTTATAATCACCTAAGACTAGATGTTGTCCAGTGAGATTATAACAGATGTTGTTGAAATTCAATTCCGAATTGGAATGTGAAAGTCAGAGCCAATTGAAAATATTAGTAGAACACAGGAAGTCGATGCAGGATATTTCCAGATCAACTGAGACAAACCAACATCTGATTATTCAGTGAGAATAACATCAGCCCATCCTTTCAGACACAAGAGCTGAATGTGGAGGGTTTTAGAAGAATCTTTTCATAACGAAGCCCAGAAACTCATGAAGCCATTAAAATCACTCATTCATATGACAGGTAAACTCATTAGATAGCTCTGGGCAATCACGCTGTTGCATTTGAGGTAAAATTGGAGTTATTGTAAATATGCAATTTGGTTTCATCCTAAAGAGGCTTATACTAATCTTTCAAAGGATTTCGTACAAACACTTCTTGGAAAGGAACTGTCTACCTTATTGGAAATATGGGTTCAAATGTATATACTGTGAATCACTCAACTGTAGAAGGTGATGAAACACTTTGCCAAGATATTTGATAAATTGTAAGGAACTTGGAAATGTGGTTAGGAAAGAGAGGATTTGTATCATTGTTCTTAAAAGCAATACCATAAATTGTAGAATTATGGTCTAGTCAAACAATGTGCCCTTAAAACAGTCACATATGTCCATTTTCGGTAGCTCTAAACCTTGTTGGAGAAATGAATCTGAAAATATTCAATAAATAGAGCAGTTGAAGGCAGCATAATGTCTGAGTTCAAACTCCATCTGACAATTTCTTGTCGTGTGCCCTTGGAGCATTTTTTATCTCCATTTTTCCATCTGTGAAATGACACAATAATGGGATACCTTATATGATTTCCATGAAGACTGAAAAATAGGGTCTGTCACAGAATAAGAATTTAGATGCGTCATCAATCACTTACCCACTCAATCAATCATTTGCACTTCCTAGTAGGTGGGAATTCTTTGAAGTATTTGACTTTCTCCAAGTTTATCAACCCATAAGTACTGATGATGCTATCATAGAAAAAAAACTGTTTAAGAGAAATCCCTAGCAAAATATCAAAATTCTATAATCTCTGAAATTTTCAAATTTTCCTGAGTGTTTTTTCTCTTTTAGAACTTAATGATTAAAACACTGTTTTGATAATGAAAGGATTTGCACAAAGACTTCTGAAATTTCTGTATTCATTTAAAAAATGAAATCTTATCTTTAGTATCAAGTTCTTTGGTTACCACATAATGTTTCACTAATGTTTATCTTGCTGAAGATAATGTTGCTTCCAAACATGGGGAGCCTACCACATGTTTAAAACAAAAATGTTTCAGGCTTTTACAGAGCTATTTATTTTTTACTATGTTTTGTTTCATACACACAAAAATATGTTTCCTGTTCTGAAACTGCTTCATTATCTATTAAAAACGAAACTCATGAGAATGCTTGCTGAAATGTCAATAACTTACTGACTTTATAGTGTACCATAGTATATAACAATGACCAAAAGCCACTGTCTCTTAACAGTATTTTGTGCTTTCACCGACTAACAGAAAGGTAAAATGTAATAGCAAAGATTTTGGTCGTTTGTATTTATTATATTGCATTTTAAAGAGTCAGAGTGTTCCAATTCTATTTCTCCAATGGTTGTTTAATGAGATAGCAGTCTTATAAATTACCTCTCATTAAGCTTTCTCTCAGTATGTGCATGGAATCCTTAAAGCTTACATTAGGAATAATAAATTCTGAAATTTCCACTAAGAGTTCTGATGTTGGAAGTCTTCCTAATCTATGCTTTGAGTAGGCAAAATGACAATTGAACATAGGATTTATAATTAATAGGGTTGCAGTCACTCAGAGGAATGATCTACACTATAAAAATCTATCCTTTTTAAAAATTAAACACAACTTTAGTATTCCTGAATAAAACCATTCTGTTAACTTTATCACATTACATGAATAATCAGGTTTGTTCATGTGTTTATGCAACCCACATTCATGCTGGTTACCTACCATCTACCAAATAGTGTGATCTGCACTTAGGGTGCAAAACAAAATAATAATTGACCTATATTTAAGTGTTTTACACATATAAATATAAATATTAATATAAATATAAATACACACACACATATGTAATACACACAGTGAACAGAAGCTCTGTCTAGTAGCTGAAATAAATTTTTATTAATTGTAATAATGCCTAACAATTACTGAGTGATGTTCTGTAGAGGTAGGCACTATATTAGATACTTTACATATGTTTTTTTTTAATCTAATCTCACAAGAAGGCTATGGGTAAATATTTATATTATTATTCCTATTTTGCCTTTGGGAACAATAAAAATTAGGAAATTGTCTCAAGTCACACAGCCAGTAGGAGGTACCGATGACTATTATATCAGACAGTGCTATTCTATATTAACATAGAACAGAGCAAAATTATTTCTTCCAGAGTTATTAAGAAAGGTTTGTAAATAATCTGTGCAGACATTTTATATTTGAAGCAGAATTTTGAGATGGAAAAATAGGACAATTATGAGTTGTCCTAACAATACTTTACCTGCTAGCATAGAAAACTGTGGACATTGAATATGGACTTTAGACTGAGAGAGCAATGAATTCCAGCTGTATACATTACTGGTTATATAAACTTGGCAAAATTGTTGATTTCTATATATCTTAAATTTTCTGAAATGTAAAAGTGTGGCTAATAATTTCTACCACAAAAGTTTACTTTAAAGATTAATTTCAATAATATATATGAAAGAACATCACAATAGCTTACAGGTCATTTATGATCCAATTCATTTTTTCCACTATCTTTGTTCTACAAAATCAGCATGGGTTCTCAGGCAATTAGGAACGTATATGACTTTGGCAATTCTCATGAAGCAGGCTTTACCAGGCACTGTATTTCATTTTTATTTGGAATATCCCATTACGTATAAATGTGCAAGAATTTTATGGTATTCTCAAACTGACTCCTGGAAGCAATTAAGAAATTTGCCAAGAAATTAGCTGAAGATAAGATTCACAGGCGTGATAGGAGGGAGAGTGTTAGAGCTATAATTGCTGGGCCAATTCACTTATGATTAACTTAGTATTAAAAGGTTAGCTCTGTAGTAAGAATAATCTTATTGCAAGTTCTACTGAACTTGCAAGGAAAAATTCATGTCCTAATTGTACAATAATTCTAGAAATTTTTAGAGAACTCAAGGTTATCAAGCACATCTCATAAGATTATTGCAAACTTGTTTCTAAAACTAAGGGTAGGAACAATATAAAAAGAGAAAGTCATAGACCCATTTTCTTTCTTTCGTATTTTTATTTATTTATTTATTTATTTTTGAGATGAAGTCTCACTCTGTCACCTAGGCTGGAGTGCAGTGGCGCGATCTCAGATCTCAGCTCACTGCAACCTCCGCCTCCCAGGTTCAAGTGATTCTCCTGTCTCAGCCTCCCGAGTAGCTGGGACTACAGATGTGCACCCCCACACCCGGCTAATTTTTGCATTATTAGTAGAGACAGAGTTTCACCATATTGGCAAGGCTGGTGTCGAACTGACCTCGTGATCCGCCCGCCTCAGCCTCCCAAAGTGCTGGGATTACAGGCATGAGCCACTGCGCCCAGCCACCATAGACCCATTTTTTTAATGAATATGCAAAAATAATTCCAAAGAAAGTATTAGACAACTACACTAACGTTAAACAGAATATATCATAATCATATAGGGCTCATACCAAGAGTTCATAGATGATCAACATAAAAAATAAATGTAATCCATAATAAAAAGATTAAAGAAAAAATCATAATTATTTCAATTGGTATCTTAAAAAGGCTTTGATAATGACTAACCCATATTTATCACAAAAAACATAGCTAATTTAGAATTGATTGAATTTGTAAGGGTTATATACTAAAGTCCTACTTTAAAATATAATGGACTATCTGTTCTAGCTCCAACTTATAAAGATCTTCAAAATAATCATTCCCATCCTTACAACAAGAGAAAGTTAAACAATCTGAAAAATCAATGACTTTTCTTGGGCTGAGAGCAAGAGAGCTAGGTTACAAGTCAAAGAACAACTCTGGAATATGGTAAGCAACAATTCCAAAGAGTCATAACCAAGATTCCCTTACCCAGGGAAGACACCACTGAAGATATAAACTGGTATGACCACTTAAATAGTAATTTTAATGAACTACTGGGGTTTGATACTGAACTAGAGTAAGAGTGAGAAACTCACAGGACCACAGTTTTGTGAGTACCCCACACTTGCGGATGTTTTTTATCCTGGAAACCCACAAGGCTCTTGTGACAAAGATCCAAGAATTACCTCCTCCTCTCTACGGTTAGTGGCTAGTGGAGAGGAATAATAACAATTGTAAAATATGCCCAGAGAATTCTACTTAACAAAAGCCTCCACCTCCAGGGAAAAGACTTTACTGGAAACTTATCCCATCTCGGGGAAGGGCATTTCTCTCATTCCAGCTCCTTCGGACTTTTCTGTCTCACTAAAGGGCAAGTTGAGATAAAGTTGTGAAGGTTCTGATCCTGAAACAAAGGACGGGGATTTTATCATAAGATTCTAGAAGGCTTCCTCACTCTCACAATTTACTACTGCACCAACAGGACTCCAATATAACAATGGATTATGGCTGAAATTGCTGCAAGATTTAGAGTCTGTGAAGAGAAGTACTTAAGGAAATAAAAGTTAACAAATGAGACAAAAAAAAAAAAAAAAAAAAAGGAGACTAGAAGAATATTAAGCCTCTACCTCCTATAGCTACAGAAAACGATAAACACAGGCCAACTCCTAGATAAATTAACATAAAACCTCACACTATTTACCTTAATTTTATTATCGGATACATCATGTTTGGCTTTCAGCAAAATTTAAGCATACTTAAAGGCAAGAGAAAACATAGTCTAAAGAGGCAAAGAAGGTATCAGAATGAGACAGATATAACACATATTTTGGAATTATTGGACAACAAATTTAAAATAACTTATCAATATGTTAAGTTCTCTAGTCGAGTAAGTAGATAACCTTCAAGAACAGATGGATAATGCAAGCAGAGGTATGGAAACTAAAAGAATGGGAAAAGATTCAAAAGAAAATGCTAAAAATCAAACACATTGTAACAGAAATAGAGAATGTGTTTGGTGACCTCATCAGTAGACTGGACATAGTCAAGGAGAGCATCAGTGAGCATGACAGCAAGTCAGCAGGAACTTCCCAAGCTGAAATGCAAAGAGACAAAAAAATAGAATACATAGAAACTGAATACAACACACAAGAACTGTGGGAAAATTTCAAAAGATATGAGATATGTGTAATATGTTCAAGGAGGAAAAGAGAAATGAAACAGGTGAGAAAAATGGCAGAGTAGGAGGCATTAGCCTTCATCTTCCTAGAAAAAAAAAAAAAAAAATAGAAAGCTATCCACAAACAGAATTAGGCCCAGGAAGTCTCAAAAATCCAATTAAGAATCTTTAGCTACACAATGGACCAAAAAATGGACAATGGCCACATACAAAGGATCACTGGGAAGATAAGTATACCTGAGATGTCTAGTGACAGCTAGAAACAAAGAAGGGTAGGGGCTATCCATAGCAGCCACATGGCAGCTCCCACCACAGTCCTCAGTAACCTGTTGTTCAGAGGATCCCAGCAGTCATTGCCACTATGGGTCTCAATAACTGCTATGGAAGTCACAGACTCCCCACAGCTTTCACAACAGAGTTCTACTCCAATGGAGTGCTCTGCAGAGGATACTAGGAGCTTTAGGAACTGAGGTAGCCAACAATCATCACCAGCATAGGCCCCCCAAAAAGGAAGATGCTGCTGCACCACCCAACAGAAATGATCTGCTATTGCACCATCCAGGGACTAGGGCTACGCCATGAATTCTGAAGCCATGGTGGATCTGCACACACATACCCCAGACCCCAGCTCTGTAGCCACTCTATGAGTGTCTTTGCCTCAGACATAAGAGCTACTGCCAGAGCGTACTAGCCTGCACTCTGATACCTGGAGCTCCTGTCTCTCTACATGTGCCCAAGCTCCAGACCCCAGTTCTGAGGTCACTCTGCACATGCCTGTGCCTCCAGTTTCTGACTCTGCAGCCACTGAGAGTGAGTCTGTGTCTAGGACACTGGAGCCATGGCTACTGTGGGAACTCGTGTACTCTAGACCCTGGAGACATTGTACATCTGCTTGTACCCACAGTTTCAAACCCAGCTGCCTAGCTCTTCCACAAGCAACCCCACCTTGCATACCATTACCAGTGACACAGTGGGAGTGCCTGCATCTTAAGAATTAGTGCCACCAAGGGCCTGAGCCCTAGAGCTGAATTTCCTCCATGTGCATTCACACTCCAGACCCCAGTTCTGTGGCCACTCCACAGTGATCACACATCAAACACCAGTAACACCACCATTGCAAGTGTGTCTGAAAACCAGACCCAGCACCAAATGAGATCCCCTTGGCCACAACTTCCCTTGTGGAAGAAACAAAATAAGTAGGACAGCAACAGTTCTAGATGCTGCTGCAGATATTCACAGCCTTGGCCACTGAGGACATCTACAAATTTTTGTTGACACTGATGAAACTTAACAAAAAGTGCACTATTGTGCCATTACTGAAGCAAGAACTGCTGCATCCCATTCAGTCAGCACCCTCACTTTACTCATAAGGAGGTAAAAATTGTCCATTAAATCTGGAGGAGGTTACTGTGACATCAAATGTGCAGACATCAATGTAATCAACAAAAAGCATAAAAATCAAGGAACTATGACACCACCAAAGGAGAACAATAATTTTCAGTAATTAACCCACATAAATGAATATCTGCAAATGCTGGACAAAAAATTCAAAATATTTTTTAATAAAGTACAGAGAGCTGCAGGAGAGTGCAGATAGACAGCTCAACTATATCAGGAAAACAATGCATGGAAAAAATAAGGGCAACAAAAGAGAGAAAAAAAGAATCAAACAGAAATTCTGGAGCTAAAGAATAAATGAATGATATAAAATGCAATAGAGAACATCAACCATCAGAACAAAGAGTCTGTGAAGTTAAAGACATATCACTTTAAATTAGTAAGAGAAACAACAAAAAAAAAATGTAACAAACAAAAATAATAGAAAGGGAAAAGAATGTGAAAGAGTGAAAAAAGTCTATGGCATATATGGAACATCATCATATGCCCCAATATACACATACTGGGAACAAGAAAAAAGGGAAGAATTTTTAAAAAGGCAGAAAACTTACTTAATGAAATAATGGCCAAAGATTGTCCAAATCTGAGAAGAGATATGGATATATAGATATATGAAACACAAATACTTATAAACAAAGTGAAACCAAATGTATTTTCTCTGAGATACACTATAATCAAACTGTCAAAAATTAAAGACCAAAGATAGAATTTTTGAACCATCAAGAAAAGACATTTATCATATATAAAGGAAACTCCAGAATGCTTTCTGCCAATTTCTCCATAGAAACCTTGCAGTCCATAAGAGAGTGGAATAAACTGTTCACACTGCAGAAAGAAAGAAACTACCAACTGGGAATACTTTATCTGGCATATCTTTTCTTCAGAAATGTCGGAGAAATAAACACTTCCAAGACAAACAAAAGCTGAAGGAATTCATCACCACTAAACCTACCTTATAGGAAATCCTAAAGGGAGTTTTCAAAGTGAAACAAAAGATGTTAATTAGTAAAATGGAAACTATGAAAGTATAAATATTACTTGTAAAGGTAAGGATATATTCAAATTTGTAATACTCTAACACTATAATGATGATGTCTAAATTACTTTTAACTCTAGCACAAAGGTTAAAAGACAGAAGTATTAAAATACCTCTAGGTACAATGATTTTAATACAGAATATAAAATATGTAAATCATGACATCAAAAAACAATATGAAGAATGAGTAAAAGGGTAGATTTATGTAGGTTATAGAGGTTAATTTGCTATAGGCTTAAAATAGACTGTTATAACTATAAAATGTTTCCTTTAAGCTTTATGGTAACCAAAAGCAAAGCCTATAGTAGATACACAAAAAAATAAAGAGAAAGGCCTCAAAGCATATACTACAATCATAAAGTCAAAAAGAAAGTTGGTGAGAAAGAAGAACAGGAATAAATGAACCACAAAATAGAAGACACCTAAACAATAAAAATAGTAAATCTTTATCAATTTATTTACATGTAAATCAATTAAATTAGTCAAAAGACATAGAGTAACTGGATAAAAGCAAAGCAATTTTCAACTGTATACTGACTACAAAGAGACTCATCTCAGCTTGAAGGACATACATAGGCTGAAAGTAAAGAGATGTAGAAAGATATCCCACATAAATAGGAACCAAAAGTGAGTAGGGATAGCTATACTTACATAAGACAAATAGGCTTTAAGATAAAAGTGTAGCAAGAAGCAAAGGTAACTATATAATGATAAAGGGGTCAATTAATCAAGATGACATAATAATTATATAGATGTGCACCCAACACTGGAGCACCTAAATATAAAAGCAAATATTAGCAGAACTAAAGGGTAATTAGAAGGAATACAATAATTACAGGAGACTTCAATACTCTACTTTCAACAATGAGTTGATATCTAAGCATAAAAGCCATAAAGAAACATTGAACTTAAATTTCACTTTAGACCAAACAGACTTAAAAGACATACACAGAACATTTCATCTAACAGCAGCAAAATACAGTTTTCTCAAGCACACATGGAACATTGTCTATGAAAAGTCATATAGTAGGCTATAAAACAAATCTAGACAAATTTAAGAAGATTGAAATCATATTAAGCATTTTTCAGCATATTATGAATTAGAATTCTATGGCAGAAAGAAAACTTATAAATATGTGTAAACAACACACTCCTGAACAACAAGTGTGTTAAGAGAAAAAAAAAAAAAAAAAAAAAAAAAAAAACCCCCAGAAAAAAAAAAACCAAAAAAAAAAAAAGCAATCGTAAAAAGAAATTATAGCAATAAATTGCATGTTAAAAAAAAAGAAAGACTCAATAAGCAAAAACTTAATCTAAAGTACTAGAAAAAAAAAAAAAAAAAAAAACAAAACAGAACTAAGTCAGCCAAAGTTAATGGATGGAAGAAAATAACAAAGATCAGAGTAGAAATAAATGAAACCATGATTTGGAAAACAATAGAACAAATAAACAAAAGTAAAGTTAGTTTTTTAAAAATAGATAAACAAAATTAACAAACCTTTCATTACACTAAACAAGAAAAAAAGGCAAAGGCTCAGATACAATCAGAAATGAAATGTAGACATTACATTTGATACCAGAGAAACACAAAGATTATAAGAAAATGCTATGAACAATTATTTGGCAACAAATGGGATGACCTAGAGGAAATAAATACATTCCTAGAAACATACAGCCTTCCAAAACACAATTATTAAGAAATACAAAAACTTGAATAAACTAATACTAATTGAGGAGACTGAAGTAGTATTAAAGAGTCTCACATCATAATAAAGGCCTAAGACCTATGGCTTCTACCTGACATTTACAGAATAATTCATACCAACCTTTCTAACTCTTCTAAAAGATTGAAGAAGAAAGAGCACTTTCAAACTCATTTTAAGATGCCAATGTGATGTTGATAACAAAGTCAGACAAGGACACTGCAAGAAAACTACAATCTAATATCCCTGATGATCAAAAATTCAAAAATTCTCAATGAAATACTCACAAACTGAATTCAGTAGGCCATTAAGAGGATCACACGCTATAGTTAAGTTGAGTTTAACCAAAAGATGCAATGATGGTTCAACATACACAAATCAAGAAATTGGAGCAACTACATGAACAGAATGAAGGTTAAAAGTCATATGATAATCTCCATAGATGCTGAAAAGGCAGTGGACAAAATTCAATATTCTTTCCTGATAAAAATTCTCAACAAATAATGTTTTGAGAAGATGTATCTCAACACAGTATGGAACATGTATCACAAGCCCACAGCTAACATAATACTCGAAAGTGAACAGCTGAAAGCTGTTCCTCTAGGATCAGGAACAAAGAAAAGTACTCACTCTTGCCACAACTATACAAAATACTACTGAAAGACCTAGCCAGAGCAATTAGGTAAGAAAAAGAAATTAAAGGCATACAACTCAGAAAAAAATGAAGAAAAATATATTTGTTTTCAGATGACATAATTTTATATGTGGAAATCCCTAATGGCATTACCTAATAATAATTTGAACCAATAAATTAATTCAGTAAATTTGCAGGACACAAAATCACCATACAATTATCGATTGTGTTTCTATGCACCAACAACCAACTATCTAAAACATAATTATGAAAAAATCCCATCAATGATAGCATAAAAAAAATAAAATACTTTGGTATTGCTATAGTTTGGATGTTTGTTCATTGAAACCTCATGTTGAAATATGATTCTCAGTGTTGAAGGTGGGGCATAATGGGAGGTATTTAGGTAATGAAGGCAGATCCCTCAGGAACGGCTTAGTAATATCCTCCTAGTAATGAGTGAGTTCTTATTCTATTAGTTCCCATGAGAGTTGGCTGCTAGAAACCAAACAATCCCATCGAAAATTGGAATAAGGACATGAATAGACAATTCTCAGAAGAAGATGTATAAATGGCCAACAAACATATGAAAAAATGGTCAGCATCTCTAATGATCAGAGAAATGCAAATCAAAACCACAATGCGATGCCACCTCACCCCCACAAGAGTGGCCATAATCAAAAAATAAAAAAACAGTAGATGTTGGCATGGATGCAGTAAACAGAGGACTCTTCTACACTGCTGGTGGGAACATAAACTAGTATAGCTGCTATGGAAAACTGTGGAGATTCCTTAAAGAACTAAAAGTAGAACTACCATTTGATCCAGCAATCCCATTACTGGGTATCTACCCAGAGGAAAAGAAGTCATTATTCAAAAAAGATACTTGCACATGCTTGTTTGTAGCAGCACAATTCACAACTGCAAAATATGGAACCAACCCAAGTACCCATCAATCATCTGCTACTAAACACCAATCAACGAGTGTTAGAGAATAGAGGATAGAAAAACTGTGATATATATATATATACACACACACACACATACACATATGTACACAATGGAATAATGCACAGCAATATAAAGAATGAATGAACAGAACTTTCAGTGACCTAGATGAGATTAGAGACTATTATTCTAAGTGAAGTAACTCAGGAATGGAAAACCAAACATCGTATGTTCTCACTGATACGCGGGAGCTAAGCTATGAGAAGACAAAGGCATAAGAATGATCCAATAGACTTTGGAGACTTGTGAGGGATAAAAGACTACAAATATGGTACAGTGTATACAGCTTGGGTGATGAGTGCACCAAAATCTCACAAATCACCTCTAAAAAACTTACTTATGTAACCAAACACCACCTGCACAACAATAACTTATGGAAAAATAAAAACAGCACAAAAGGCCGGGCGCGGTGGCTCAAGCCTGTAATCCCACACTTTGGAGTGGCGAGACGGGCGGAATCCACGAGGTCGGGAGATCGAGACATCCTGGGCTAAACTGTGAAACTCCGTTTCCACTAAAAAAAAAAAAAAAAAAAAAAAAAAAAACTAGCCGGCGAGGGTGGTGGGCGCCTGTATCCCAGCTACCGGGAGGCCTGAGCAGGAGAATGGCGTAAACCCGGGAGCGGAGCTGCAGTGAGCTGAGATCTGGCACTGCACTCCAGCCGGGGTGAACAGAGCGAGACTCTGTCTCAAAAAAAAAAAAAAAAAAAAAAAAAAAAAAAAAAAAAAAAAAGAACAGCACCAAAAGAAAGAGCCTGGAACCTGGATCCTCTCTCTCTTACTTCCTCTCTCTACAATGTGGGATCTCTATACATGCCAATCTCCTTAACCTTTCCACCACAAATGAATGCAGCCTGAAGCCTTCACACAGAAGCAGATTCTAATGCCATGCTTTTGTATAGCCTGAGCCAAATAAAAATCTCTTTTTCTTTATAAATTATCTCGTCCTCAGGTATTTCTTTAAAGCAAAAGGAAATGGACTAAGATAGGTAAAAAAAAAAAATTTAACCAAATAGGTGAAAGTTATGTATACTGAAAATTGTTACTGTTAGTTTAACTGATTTAATCTTCTTACGGTTACTGATTCTGTGATATATCAGTTGTGAATGTTTCTCTTTCATTCAGATTCTATTTATTTGAGTCTTTTGGCAGGACCTAGACTCCAGTGTCACTTTCTCAAATACTCAATATCTTGATACTATCATCTTGGGGTTTAAGTTCCAAAATATGGATTTAGAGTGCCATATACATTCAAACCATAGAGTAAATGTGGGAATTTAACAAAAAGTGACCTCATAAAAAAGCGGTAGATGATTGGTTATCTAAAATTAATGATACTATACTTCAGATTCAGTGAAGCTCACAGAACACCAAAGTAGTACAAATTATTAAAAATTTTATAGCTAGACATATAATATTAATAAATTTGAAAGATAACTTTTTAAAAGAAGCAATAGTGAATTGTAAAAAGTGAACATTGACATGGCATTTATTGGTGGAAATAATGTTTGAATCATCAACCAGGATAGACCAAGCTGTTTAATTTTCAGTTTATTATCCAAATTTTCTTCAGTATCACATAATATGTCATTAATATGTTGACTATTACACTATTTGAGAACAACCTTTTCAACTTATCCTATTGCATCTCATTCAACATTTAGTCTTATAATTTTGTATGGTGACATTATTAGTTTCTACTAATATGGTGCCTGTTTGTTATCTTGGTGATAAATTCTGCCCACTAAAATGCCTTGTATTTGTACCTTTTTATTTAATTTTTTTTCCCCTCCAAAACAGGAACGTCATTGTGCTTGTTTAAATAGTAAGAAACAGCCCCTTAAGAAAACATGGAAACAGACCAATAATGAAGTAATGGGGAATCAAAGCAGTAATTAACTTTCTATCAAAGAAAGTTCAGAATCTGATGGTTTCACAGCTGAATTCTAACCGAACATTTTAAAAAGGATAAATACTATTCTACTTAACTATTACTACATGAAAGAGCAGGCACTATTTTTTTATTATTATTATACTTTAAGTTCTAGGGTACATGGTGCATAACGTGCAGGTTGTTACATATGTATAACTAGTGCCATGTTGGTGTGCTGCACCCATCAACTTCGTCAGCACCCATCAATTCGACATTATATCATGTATAACACTCCCCCAATGCAATCCCTCCCCCTCCCCCCTCCCCATGATAAGGCCCCGGTGTGTGATGTTCCCCTTCCCGAGTCCAAGTGACCATTGTTCAGTTCCCACCTATGAGTGAGAACATGCGGTGTTTTGTTTTCTCTTCTTGTGATAGTTGCTAAGAATGATGGGTTTCCAGCTGCATCCATGTAACCTACAAAGGGACGCAACTCATCCTTTTTTATGGCTGCATAGTATTCCATGGTGTTATGTTGCCCGACATTTTCTTAATCCAGTCCTGTCACAGATGGATTTGGTTGATTCCAAGTCTTTGCTATTGTGAATGAGTGCCGCAATAAACATCGTGTGCATGTGTCTTTGTAGTAGAATAATTTATAATCCTTTGGGTTATATTCCCAGTAGTGGGATGGCTGGGTCATAATGGTACATCTAAGTTCTAGATCCTTGAGAATCGCCATACTGTTTTCCCATAATGGTTGAACTAGAGCAGGCACTATTTTTAAACTCATTCTATGAAGCTAGCATCATCCTGATACCAAAATCAGACATGTATAAAACAAAGAAAGAGAGCTACAGGCCAATGTACCTGATGAACATAGATGCAAACATCCCAACAAAATGCCAGAAAACTGAATACAACAATATATTGAATTTAACAACACATTCACCATAATCAAGTGGATTCATTCCAAGGATGCAAGAATGTTTCAACAAAGACAAATCAATAAATGCAACTTTTCACATTAACAGAATCAAGGACAAAAACCATATAATCATTTCAATAAATACTGAAAGAGCATTTGACAAAATTTAACATTCGTCTGTGACAAAAAGTCTCATCAAACTGGGTACAGAAATAAAAAACTCAACAACAAAACAAAACAAATAAAGGCCATGAGTGACAAATCCACAGCTAAGATCATATGGGGAAAATTGGAAACCTTTTCTCTAAGATCTGGGACAAAACAAAGATGCTCACTTTTACTCAGCTTGGTACTGGAAGTCCTAACCAGATCAATTAGGAATAAGAAAAAAATAAAGGTCATCCAGTTTGGACAGGAAGAACTGGAATTATCCTTGTTAACAGATAGCATGATGTTATATTTAGAAAAACCTAAAGATTCCATAAAAAAAAAAAAAAATCCTGTTATAACTGATAGACAAATTCAGTAAAGTTGCAGGATACAAAATCAACATAACAGAATAGGCAGCATTTATATATGCCAACAGCTAACAATCTGAAAAAGTGTTCAAGAAAGTAATCCAATTTCTAATAGTGACAGAAAAAATAACTAGAAATAAATTTAACAAAAGAAGTGAAAAATCCCTACAAGGAATAGTCAAAACACTGATGTAAGAAATTAAGGAGGACACACAAAAAATGCAATGATATCCATGCTTATGAATTGGAAGCTTTAATAGTTAAAATGACAATACTCAAAGTTACTTACAAATTCAGTGCAAATCCTAACAAAATACCAGTGATTCTTCACAGAAATATAAAAAGCAATCATAAAATTCATATGGAACCACAAAAGACCGAGAATAACCAAAGCAATCCTCAGCAAAAAGAACAAAGCTGAAGGCATCGTGCTACCTGACTTCAAAATATGCTACAAAGCCATTGTAATTCAGGCAGCGTGGTGCTGGAATAAAAACAGGCACATAGACCAAAGACACAGAATGGAGGACCTAGAGATAAATTCACACATTTTCAACCAATTTGTTTTTGATAAAGGCACCAAAAGCATACATTGTGGAAAAGAGAGTCCCTACAATAAATGATGCTGGGAAAACTGGATAAATGTATGTAGATGTATGGAGCTAGACCCTATCTCTCATCATATAAAAATCTAATCAAAATTCATTAAAGCCTTAATTCTAAGGCTTGAAACTACGAAACTACCAGAATAAAACATTTAGGAAACACTTTAGGGTATTCGTTTGGGCAAAGATTATTGGGTAAGATCTCAAAAACACAGGCAACAAAAACAAAAATACACAAATGGGATTACATCAAGATAATGTGTTGCCAAGGATATAATCAACAAAGTGAAGACGCAACTCAGAATGGGAGAAAATATTTACAAACTATCATCTGATCATGGTTTAATAACCAGCATATTTAAGGAACTGAAACAACTCAACAGCAGAAAAATAAATAATCCAATTAAAAATGGACAAAAGGTCTGAACATTCATTTCTCAAAAGAAGACATACAAATAGGTAAAAGTTATATGAACAAATGCTCTATATCACTAATCACCAGGGAAATGCAAATCAAAACCACACTGAGATATTATCTTACCTTTTTTAGAATAGCTAATATTAAAAAGATGAAAAACTAACTGATGCTGGTGAGGATATGGAGAAAATACAACTCTTGTACACTGTTGGTGGGAATGTAAGTTAGTACACAGTGACTTTTATGGAAAACAGTATGGAGATTTCTTACAAAACTAAAAATAGAAGTTTTATATGATCTAGCAATCCTGCTACTGGATACTTATCCAAAGGAAATGAAATCAGTGCATAAAAAAGATACTTGCACCCACATGTTTATTGCATCACTATTGTGTTCATCAACAAATGAATGAACAAAAAAAGTGTTATATATACAAAACTCAGTATAACTTAGCCATAAAAAAGAATACATCTCTGTCATTTGCAGCAAGGAGGTTATTATGTTAAGCGAAGTAAGCCTGGCACAGAAAAACACATACATACCACGTGTTCTTACTCATTTGTGGAAGCTAAAAATGTGGATCTTTGTAGAAAGTTGACTGGTGGTTAACAGGCTGAGAAGGGTGAGAGCAAAGGGAGAAGAAGAGTCGTTGGTCAATAGATACAAAGATAGAATTACATAGAAGAAATAAAGCCTATTGTTTGGTAGTATAGTAAATGGGCAACTATAGTTAACATACCTCCCCTTCAGCAAAGATATAATTTGTTGCATAGTCAAAATGCTGGAGGCAGGGTATTGGGACATTCACAACATAAAAAAGGTGTGAATGTTTCGGGAAATAAATGTCCCAATTCTCCTGGTTTGATCATTACATATTGCATGCATGTATCAAAATACCACGTGTCCCAGAAATATGTACAACTATTATGCATCAATTCTAAAAAAGAAATAAGCACTTTTAAGTGTCAAATGCCTGTGACTTGTGGTTGAGTATTATTTCTACTCTTCCAGAGTCATGTTGCATTTGTATGTTGTTTCTCACATACAGCACATAATGGAATAGTACAATTTGTATTATCATCCCTTCTCATGCAATATCCACTCATAAATTGATTTCACTATGAACATGTTATTTTTAGTGTATGTCCCTTGTATCACTAGTGCAGTGAAAGGACTCAGAAGATTTTAATTCTTCATAACTAATTTTCTAAATAATGACTTTGTTAGGATATAATTCACATCCCATAAAATTCAACACTTTAAAGTATACACTTCAGTGATTTTTAGTGTATTCAAGCTGTTGCTCAATTATTCATTATCAAATTTATCATACTTGTCCTTAGGGAAAAAAGGAGGAAATCTTTTTTCTCATATCACAACATGTATGTAAAAGTTACCTAACTGGACCATCAGACATATTTTAAAATACATGTTCTAATAAAATATAAAAAAGAATACTGTTAAAAAAACAAAAATTAGTATTAAAATATAATATTACTTAACTTAATTTAATATTAAAAATATAAAATCTTGACAAAATGATTTACTTCTGACATGCACAAACTAAGGTTTGGAACATTAAGGACAGTAAAGTAGATTGGGGAAGATAATAATAAGTAGCACATACAACTTGCTACATTAAATTGAGTATTTCCCATGATTTTTCACATACACTGAGACAACCTGTTTGTTTGCATAAGAGGAGATTAGGAAAGTAATTTATGAAAGAAAAACTGAGGCTACCAGCCTTCCATTCTCCCTTAGTGCATTACAGTGCTCACCTTTCCATTATATCTATAATTACATCCATATTTCATTAAAATCTCAGAATAAACTCAAGCAACTGACTGCTTTCTACTCTACACTGTCCTGGAGGACTGAAAAACCTCTAAAACACTGCTGATGAGGTTTCTCAGTAACTGTCATCACTGCAAGTGCCAGTATCACACAACATGTGATGATAAATGAAAATCTATTTATTTTGGCAATTGCCATGTTTTGATGAACCGCTGCCACCATCTCACCGAATTTTAGGTTTCCATGTAACACAGTTGAGTGGCAAGCACTAGAGATGTAGCAGTAAATCTAGTGTTCTTTGCCTAGGTCTCTTTACATGTATAAAGGGTGTTCTTTGCAGGCTTCTCTTTCTGATTGATTTTCTACATTCACTCTCTCCTTCTTCTGTCACTGTCAACTTCCTTGACATTTTTCCTCCATCCTTAAGCATTAGCTTAAAAGTCTAAAATGATTAAACAGTTAAGATGAGTTACCAATACTGGACTTTGTATAACCATTAGAATTCTTGATGATTAGTTACATTAATGGTATTGTTAATGTAACAATATTCACTGGAAAATGGGATAATTTGTAAAGCAAGATGGCAGCTCTTTCATCAGATGTCGTATTAGAATGTGCTTATGGTCAATCAGTACCTTATAATGATTAGGTTGAGAAACTTTAAATATTAGAAATTTATACTTTCTCTTGGCAGATTTTATGAAATGTCTACTTAGTGGTCTGCACTATTTTAAGCCCTTGAATGTATAGTTATGACTAGGAGACTACTCTTGAGTTCCCTTCTCTCAAGGATATTCCATTCCAAAAATGCAGGAAAATCCACATAGTATTTTCTTTTATTGAGAAATGTTCCTTCTTAGGTCCTGAATTGAGGTCTTCATGTTTTACTTTCCTTTTTATAGCAAGCAAAGGGATGCATCCTGTTTCTTTTTCTTATTAGGTATCACAACAATTCTAGACCTTTCCGTTAAATCTAACTGCAGAAAGGAATGCAATCGCTCTTCACTGGTCCTTTCCCTGTGACATTAATTTAAGTATTCAAGAGTCATTAAATTTTGGAATTTTGGTAGTATTTGGTATGGAAGAGAAGACAGTACACTTGATTTATCAGTAAGATAACACTGGTTGCTTTAACAAATAAACTCCAAGACCTTAGTGCCTTCTTTCTTGCTCAAGTAAGGAATAGAAGAGTAGCCCCTGAGGACGTATGCCTTTCTTCCAAGGGCTGAATCGGAGACTCAAACTCTTTTCACATAGTGGCTTTACGATTTACAACATTTTGACTTCCAACATAAGTGTGTTTTTCTATACCAATCTGGCACAAAGGAAAACAATATGAAGCAGCCTGTATAAGAGGTTTTTTAGAAATCAGGTTTGTAAATGATACACAAAACTTCTGCTTACATTCTATCATCTAGGACTTAGTCTATGGCCATACCTACTGGGATGATTAATTTATGTGTCATATTGAGTAGGACATGGGTGCCAGATTAAACATTTCTGGATTTGTCTGTGATAATATTTCCAGGTGAGAATAGCATTTGAATGTATAAATTTAGTAAAAGTAGATTGCCCTCCCCAATGTCGGTGGGCATCATTCAATCCAATGAAGGCCTGAATGAAAGGAAAGTTGAAGGAAGAAGGAATTTGTGCCTTTTTTCCTGCTTCACTGCTTGATCTGGGACATTCATCTCATATTCTCTTGGACTAGGGCTTATATCATCAATTTTTAGATTGACAGTCTAAAAATGTCCTGGGTCTCCTGCTTGCAGGAGTAGATCCTGGGGCTTCTCAGCCTCCGTAATCATGTAAGTCAATTCTTCATAATAAATCTCCTTTTATTATATACATATCCCTTTGGTTCTGTTTATCTGAAGAACCCTGACTAATACATCTACTTTCAAGAGAGGTGAGATTCAGGAAATTTCTAAGACTATTTATAGTAGGTGATTGATGATTAATACTTGCACATCTCTATAGCTATGAATCTTCTTAAATAATCTTTATGATATCAGTGATTTTGTTTGTCTGGTTATACCACTCAACACATAAAGGTACTCAGTAAATTAATGAATAAGTTAATTAAAAAAGAACTAATAGACAATTGATTATTTTTTGACTCAAGTGAACAGCTGACCTTTCTGCTACTGACATTGAATAGAACTGTGAATCACATAAAACTTAGATTTCTATTCTTCCACTTATTCTAAGAGAGAATAGCATTTAAAGAAATAAGCGAAAAATGAAATGAAAAATAAGCCTTAATTGTGTACCTACCAGATACTCTTTTTTTTTTTTTTTTTTTTTTTTTTTTTTTTTTTT
>NW_016803894.1:719053-727857 GCF_001698545.2 Rhinopithecus bieti | reverse complement strand
AAAAAAAAAAAAAAAAAAAAAAAAAAAAAAAAAAAAAAAAAAAAAAAAAATTCTCATGATGTAAATGAGAAATTCAACAAAGAGATACCTATCACAAAAAATTCAACAAAGAGATAGCTCTCATGCTAGCTATCTAGCATGTAGAGCATGCTGCGGGCTGTGTCCATGGTCAGCTAGCATCTTGAGAGTGTTGACAGTATAATGTTGTAAGTTTCACTTCAGTGCACTGATTAGAAATTTGGATCAAGATGAGTCTCCAGTTTTGGGGTTGCAGCGACCTCTAACATTCTTTAGGAGAGATCATATTTCAGAAATCTTGCACTGAAGAGTTTAATTAATGAAATAAAAAATACAGTCTAAAGCTTCAACAATAGATTGCTCCAGCAGATGAAATAATATCTGAATTTGAAGACAGGTCTTTTGAAACAAACTCAGAAAAAAAGAATATAAAACCATAAAGTCTATGTAGTATACGAGAAAATATTAAGTGAATAAATATTCACATTTCCTTAATTCTAAAAGGAGAAAAGATGAAAAAGAGCATAGAAAACTTATGTAATGAAATTGGAGCTGCAAAGTTCCCAAGTTTGGGAAGATATAGACATCTGGATACACGAGGCCTAAATATCCCCAAATATAGTCAGCTCCAAAAGGTGCATACCAAAGTGAATTAGAGTATCATGGTCAAAAGTCAAAGAATCAAAAAGATAATTCTAAAAACAGCAAAAGTGTCAAGTTACATGTAAGAGGATCCCCATAGCACTAAAAATGGATTTCCCAGCAGAAATATTTCAGGTAAGAAAGGATGAAATGGTATATTTACTGTGTTGAAAGAAAATACTTGTTATCTAATAATACTATACCCAGCAAAGTTATACTGAAGTAATGAAGGAATAATAAATTACTTTTCAGATAAACAAAGACTAAGAGAGTTCATCACTTGACTTGTTCTATAAAAAACATATAAAATAATCCTACATTTGGAAGAGAAAGGACAATATCTAGCATCATGAAAATGCTCAAAATATAAAATTCACTAGTAGAACAGATAAAAAATGAGAAAGATAAAGGAATCAAAAGTTATCACTAGAGAAAACCACCAAACCATAGAGATGAACAATAAGAAAGAAAGAAACAAAAGGTATATCAAACAATCAGAAAACAACAAAATGGCCAGAGTAAATTCTAACTTATCAATAAGAAAATTGAATATAAATGATACAAATTCTCAAATTAAAAAAGATAGACTGGCTGAATTTTTTCAACTCTACCTATAAATAATACCCAACAACACTCAAAAGCATGCAACACTGGAGCATCCAGATATAGCAAATATTATTAGCCCTAAAGAGAAAGATAGCCCCTAACAGAACAATTACTGTGGACATTCGCATGCCACTTAACAACGTTTAACTGAACATATAGATTTTTAAAAACCAGCAAAGAAACACTGGATTTAAACTGCACTATGGAAAAAATGGATTTAACAAACATTTATAGAACATTTTATCCAACAGCTATAGAATTAACATTCTTCTCAGCAGAACATAGAACATTATTTGGGAGAGACTATATTTTAGGTTATACAATAAGTCTTCACACATTTAAAATCATCAAAATTACATTTAGTATCTTTTAGATCACAAACAAATAAAACTAGAAATCAATAACAAGAGGAACTTTAGAAACCATGAAAATATGTTGAAATTAAACAGCATGCCCCTGAATGACCAACAGGTCTATAAAGAAATTAAGAAAAAAATTTAAAAATTTTCTTGAAACAAATTTAAATGGAAACAGCATATCAAAACCGGTGGGTTAAAACAGTGAGTTCTAAGAAGGAAGGTTATAGCAATAAATGCCTACATAAAAAAAATAGACATGTTTTGGCCAGGCACAGTGGTTCCTGCCTGTAATCCCACTGCTTTGGGAGGCTGAAATTGTAGGATCATTTGAGGACAAGAGTTTGATACCAGCCTGGACAATATAATGAGACCCCATTTCTAAATTATTCATATATATATTAGTTGGGCATAATGTTGTGGTGGTGTGTTCCTATAGTCCCAGCTTGTCAGGAGGCTGAGGCAGAAGTATGACAAAAGCTCAGGAGTTCAAGGCTGTAGGGAGCTATGATTGTACCACTGCTCTCCAGCCTGGGCAACAGAGCAAGATTCTGTCAAAAAAAAAAAAAATATATATATTTCAGATAAAAAACCTAATGATGCACCTCAAGGAACTACATAAGCAAGAACAAACCAAATCAAAAATTAGTAGAAGGAAGGAAATAATAAGGATCAGAGCAGAATTAAATGAAATAGAGACAAAAAGAATAAAAGTATCATTGAAACAAAAGTTGCTTTTTTGAAGAAAAATAAACAAAAGTAGCAAACCATTAACTAGACTAAAATAAAGAGAGATTACCAAAATAAATAAACTCAGAAAAGAAAAAGTATATATAATAACGGACACCACAGCTATGTAAATGATAATTAGAGACTATTACAAACAACTGTACACCAAACAGATGTGAAAGCCTAGAGTAAATGGATAAATTTCTGTACACACATAATTTACCAAGACTGAACCAGAAACAAATAGCAAAACTGAACAAATTAATAATCAGTAATGAGATTGAATGAGTAATGAAAAGTTCCCCAATAAAGTAAACCACAGTACTGGATGACTTTACTGCTGAATTCTACCAGACTTTAAAATGAAAACTAATACCAACTCTTATTAAAGTATCCCAAAAAACTGAAGAGGAGGGGGGAGTTTTCCCAAACCTGATCTACAAGGCAGCATTACCCTGATACCAAAACCAGACAAAGAAACAACAACAAAATAAAACTACAGAACAGTATCCCTGATAAATATAGACCCTCAACAAAACACTAGCAAATCAAATCCAACAGCACATAAAAAATATAACACACCACAATTAAGTGGGATTCATATGAGGGTGTAAGGATGGTTCAATATATACAAATCAATGAATGTGATATAACGTATCAATTAAATAAAGAACAAAAATCATGTAATTATCTCAGTAGATGTGGAAAAAGTATTTGACAAATTCAACATCCCTTCATGATAAAAACACTCAACCAGTTAGGCATGGAAGAAACATATCTAAACACTATAAAAGTCAAATATGACAAACCCACATATAACTCATAATGAACAGTGAACAGTAAAATGGCGAAAGCCTTTGTTCTAAGAAATGTAACAAGAAAAGGATGCCCACTTTCACTACTTTTATTCAACATAGTACTAGAAGTCTTAGCCAGAGCAATTAGGCAAGAGAAAAAAAAAATAAAGCACATATAAATTGGAAAAGAGGAAGTCAAATTTTCTGTCTTTGCTGACAACATGTTCTTATGTATAGAAAACCTACAGAGTCCACTATGAAACACTTACTACTGATATATGAATTCAGTAAAACTGCCGGTTAAAAAAGTTAACATACAAAATTCGTTTGCATGCTTATACACTAACAATGAGCTATCTAAAAAAGGGATCAATAAAGCAATCCTATTTAGAAGAGTGACACAAAATATCTAGGAATAAATTTAATCAAGAAGATGAAATATCTCCACAATAAAAATATAAAAGACTGATGAAAGAAATTGAAAATGCAAAAAGAATGGAAAGACTTCTCATGCATGTGAATTGGGAACATTAATATTGTTAAAATGATTTAAATGTCCACAGCAATCTACAGGATTAATGTAATCCTTATAAATCTACCAATAGCATTTTCACAGATATAGAAAAAAAGCAATTCTAAAATTTATGTGGAAACACAAAAGACCCCAAAAAGCCAATTAAACCCCAAACAGTAAAAATAGAGGCATCACATCACATCACATCTTCAAAATATACTACAAAGCTACAGTAAACAAATTAGCATGGTATTGGTATAAAAAAAGATGCATAGACCAAAATAACAGAATCAAGAACCCAGAAATAAGTCTACATATTTACAGCTAAGTGAGGTCAAGAACATACACTAGGGAAAGGACACCAAAGATGACCCCATAGAACGGTATTTTGCAGAGATTACCATTTGTCTCTATGTAAATAACCTCATTAGTTATACTCCATACAATAAGAAAACCACAAGGCTCAGGTTAGAACATAAGGCTGCCCTACAAATTACACAAAAGAAACATGGAGGAGACCTGTGTATTGTAACACCCAAATCTAATCATATCTCACAATAATGTCCCTCTCTTCTGTCTTACTGGAGAAGTGCCTATGGATTAAAGCGTGTTCTGCATGAAAAGAACTGCTCCTGTTTTAACCTCTGCTGTTCTCCAGAGATTATGAAAACCGTAAATCCTTCCACAATTACACATACCACCCCTTCTCATTTTACTTCCACATCTACTTCTGTCAAGCCCCTACAGGCATATATTAAAGCTCCAGAAATTAAAACCATCATCTGGGCCCCCGTTCACCAAAATAGCCCAATTTTTTTGATATTCTAGGCTGAGATTGGTGTCCACTTCCTCAAATGACTAAACTGTTGGGTCTTCCACATGACAAGAACTTATTATTCCCTAGGGTGACAGTCTACCACACTGATTTGGCATAGTTACCACTGTTACAAGACTTCAAACTTCTCATTCAGCTTTAAGATTAGGAGAGACATCTTGTCTCTCACTCAGTTCCACCCAATTCTTTACAATCCAATATCTTCTACATTTGAACAAAGATAAAATGGTAGTCCTCAGAAATTGTCCTGCACTAATAGCATCATGGTATAGCCATCCTTTGACCACATTGCTGGCCAGCTAGTATATTTGGATTCCACAACCTTACCATAGGTATTTATTGCCTTGGTAGTGACTATATTAAATTTATTTTTTTCCCAAACCTAGTCCCTCTTAACCTTACTATGAGGAAGATAATGATGATAAAGAGTGGTAGATTAAACTAGATGGTAGCACTGTTTGGCATTTGGGTTAATATACTGAAGGTAGCTCTTTCAGGAATTTTTCTTCTGGAAATAATACGGAGCTGTAGGAAGGAAGGGAATTAACAACAAATCCTGACCTTTTGGTCTGAAAAAATTGAAAAAAAGGTGGCAACATTTACTGAATTGTAAGACAATACAAAGTAGGTATTTTTTTTTATTTGTGTGTTTGTCAAATACAATATAATTAAGACTTATCTTTTGGATCTGTTAATTTTAAGTAGCTTTTTAGACATTCAAATGGAAATTTTGAGGAAGTAGTTAATGCTATTGCTCTAGATACCAGGAGATAAGTCAGAGCTGTAATTTTCGATTCTTTGCCATGTGGGTTCCCTTTAAACCACTGGACTTGGTGAGATCATCTAGAGTGGTAATTTGGGGGAAAAAAAGTAGGGAATGAAGACGTAAATACTGTGAGAGGAAACACTAACAACATGAACTAGGAGGAAATGACCAATGAGGTAAATGAAAAACAAGAAGACTATAATATCCTGAAAGCCAACTGAGAAGCTGAGAGTATTCACTATATCAAGTTAAGCGTAAATATCCAGAAGTATGATTAACCTTTCCAGCTAGACATTTCTCAACATGCTGGTCAGAAAACATTTATGTACAATTCAGCATGTTAACACTTTTTAACATTACAAAGAACTGTCTGCTGTCACAACAACTTGTGAATTATAGTGTCCATTTATTCAAAGCTCTGGATATTACTAAGACATTTGCCTGTCCAAAGTCCCTGATTTCACATATTTCATAGGTACAAAGTTTTTTTAATTCACAAGTATTTTGTCATACATATCTGTAAAACTGTTTTCCTAGTTGTCTCCTTTCCAAAACATATTTGATTATGCTAAAAATAAACCAATTCCAAGGTATGTTCAAACACAAGGAATAAAATCTTCTACCAGATGTGATTCTGTTTGAAAATCAGTTTGGGCAATATTATTAAGCATCTTGAATTTCAGGAAGAGGTTTTGGAAATGTTTATTTTTTATAAATTTTGAGTTTCTGAGAAATTATTCTGGCAGTGAAGGCAGGCTAAATTAGAGAAATAAGACATTAGAGACAAGGGAGCGGGCTATTTGATTATTACACATTTAAAAAACTGAAAATCTAAAGTGGGCTCAAAGAACAGACATGATATACAGGGGAAGATACACAGCTAGGACTTGAAAATGCAGGACCAAGATTCAGTGGGGTACTTGGAAATAGAGGAAGAGGAATATATTGGAGTTTCACAGGCAGACAGGAAGTGATTGAAATATTGAAGTTAGTAAAAAGAAAGAAGAGAAATGTGAAAGAAAATAATAAAAGATGAGTATCAGATTTCATAATGTCTATATTTATGGGTTAGAGGAAAAAGAAGAGTTATTTAAAAGACTGAAAAGACTGGGATAAGAAACAGTGAAGAGAGAAGATAATATTGTTAAAGGAAAATATATTTTCATATTTGACTGTTTTGGAGGCAAAAGAAGACATAGGTGTATTTGTAGCCTACAACAGAATGACCTTATACACTTATTTTCCAGACTGGGACATTTTTGAAAGTGAAAAGAGATACCAAATAATAACCATGCTAATTGATTTACAACAGCCATAAAGTAGTACTTTCTCCAGACTGCTGGATATAACAGTCACTCTGAATAAGAGGAGACAGCTAGGGACAATTATAGACTATATCCTTGCTAACAGGAGAGTAAGCATTTGGTAAACTCAGACAAGAGAGGAGAAATGAAATCAAGCACATAAGCAGAGTAGTTACCTTTGATAAAAAAGGGGGAGTGTTCTTCCTAAACATCAATAGGAAAGTTAGAGTAGCAACACAATGGCCCAGAGGCATTTTTAAATGGAAAGAGGCCACTAAAGGATTTATCTTTAGAGTGCCTCAGTCATTTCAGTACAGTAGCCGGAAGGTCACCTAATGAAAGTAAAAGGTACCATTGGGGATTTGAAGATTGCAGAAAGCTTTTCAAAGGCCCACTGTTGGACACAGTGGAGGAAGTCAAAATACAGTAAATGCAAAGATCACCAAGCAGAATCAAGATCCCATGCACTTTTGTGACATTCCAAAAGGATAAACGTATCTCATAATAATATTCACCATCTAGTGAATATTTACTGTATGCTCTACTCTAACATGCCCACATTCCATTAGTGACCTTATTTTAATCTCAAAACAATCATGTGAGAGAAGTGTTATCATTTCTCCATTTTACAAAAGAGGATACTGAGGCACAGAGTAATTAAGTAGTAAGCTATCCAAGGTCACACAGCTAAGATGTGAGGAGCCATGGTTTAAATGTAGCCAACCTGGCTTCAGAGATGAGGGTCTTGACCACTGAGTACACTGCTTCTCAAGGTTAATGTTAACTGTGTTTTGAGTCATAATACAGATTTTAGAGTGGAATTCATCCTTAGAAGCAAGTAAAACGATTTTGCAAGATCATACACATATCCAAGGGAAGCCACATAGAAAGCATTGCCCAGGGTGAGTGTTTCTTCCTGGCTACATTTGTTGAATCTCCACCATGATCTGAAATGATGCTGTCATTTGATGCCAAATGGGAGGTAGTCGATCTGTCACAGGAAGGTTTATACTATGTTGGCCTAGCGTTCTACAGATAAAAAGATGATTTGAGTCTGTAGGGTATCATTTACTAGTTTGGTATTTCCAGCATTTCAAAGAATATCAATCAGAAATCCCTGAAAGCTGAAATGTGTTTTCCTGAAGTGAGAAAGCTAGTACAATAATTCTTAAATCCTTTTTAGTTGTGGAGAAAATTTCTATGGGATTCATCATAAAAAATATTTTATACTACAGCTACCAAGAAACCCTATCAATCTAAGATCTAATATTAGTTTTTTATGGTTTGGTTGCTAGGTAATAAACACACACTGAAAACGCAGTTTGAGGGGAAAATGCCTCAATAAAGAAAATTCCCCTAAGGCTTGGGTGACAAACTCAACTAATATTGCACATCTAAAAAATTCAGGCACAGGGATTTCTAAGAAAATTACAAATTGCAGCACAGCTTTCCAGGAAAGGTAATTTTTAGTATCTCTACATTTCTTTATTCCGATACCTCATTCAGTATTTGGTC
This sequence comes from Rhinopithecus bieti, assembly GCF_001698545.2. Taxonomy (NCBI): domain Eukaryota; kingdom Metazoa; phylum Chordata; class Mammalia; order Primates; family Cercopithecidae; genus Rhinopithecus; species Rhinopithecus bieti. The sequence continues at coordinate 719,775 of NW_016803894.1, read as the reverse complement.
TATAGCCCATAGCACGTGTTCAATAATTATTCAATAAATCATTCTGTGATGGAATACACATTGTTTTGTTTTAATTTTGTGAGTTCAATACTGTATGTGGAAGATACATGGACTACTTAAATGAACACAATTTTTGTAGTAAATGATGTTCTATTTTCAGAAATATTACTTTTCCCCACTAAAATTTGTAGATTTATGAACAGTTGATGAGATTATATGTATTTATTTGATATGTGCATATGAAAATGGTAACTTTGCATATATATTGTTACTCAGTCATCTAATATTCAGGGTGACTTGATACCTCTTAATTACTTTCTAGAAAAATAATACCTATAGGCCAAATTTAAAAATAAAACATGAAAACCTATGTCACTTATAGAAGAGATCATTGGTGAAATATGGCATAAAGAACAGGGGTCGCAGAATCAAATATCTAAAGGTTTTTGGAAGTAATATAATAAGTGAAAGGGTTTGGTGAGGGATGGGGTAGGCGACAAAGTTTCAACGGCAAAAGCCGCTGAGGATGTGGAGTGACAAGGATGGTATTCATTGGCGTTGGGAATGAAAATTACACTTTAGAAAAGTTTGTTGGTTTCTTCCAAAGCTAAAAATAGACTTACCATATGATCCTATAATTGAGTTTCTTGGTACTTACCCGAGCAAGTTGAAAACTTACGTTCAGAAAAAAAAAAAAAAAAAAAAAAAAAAAAAAAAAAAAA
>NW_016803894.1:717001-718729 GCF_001698545.2 Rhinopithecus bieti | reverse complement strand
AAAAAAAAAAAAAAAAAAAAAAAAAAAAAAAAAAAAAAAAAAACCCTGACATGAATGTTTATAACAGTTTCCTTCATAATTGTCGAAACTTGGAAGCAAACAAGATGTCTTCCAATAGGTGAGTGGATAAACAAAATATGGTAGACCTGTATACTGAAATATTATGCAGTGATGAAATGAGCTACAAATCACAAAGAGACTGAGGACACTTAAGTACATATTGCTAAGCAAGAGAAGGAATTTGAAAAGCCTATTTACTGTACGATTCCAACTATATAACAGTCTGGAAATGGTAAAACTATGAAGACAATAAAAGGATCAGTGACTTTGGGGGAGGGAGAGAGGGATGAATTGGCGGAGCATAGGGCATTTTTAAGACAGTGAAACTATTCTGTGTGATGTTTAGTTAACATTAATGATGTTAATGTGTAATGTCTGTATAATCTACTGTAATGGCACGTACATGTCATTATACATTTATCAAAATCCATAAAATGTACAACACAAAGAGTGAACCAGAATATGAGCTGTGGACTTTGGTTAATAATAATATATCAGTTAATCAGTTGTAACAAATGTACCACACTAATGCAAAATGTTAGTAACATTTAGAAGCCAGGAAGGGGATAGTTGAGGGAGGATAGGAAGTATATACTGTACTTTCTGCTCAATTTTTCTGTGAATCTTAAACTGCTTTAAAAAAGACAATTATATTTTTAAGGGTGACATTCAAGCAAAAATTTGCATCAGGTTAAGGATGAAGGTCTCAAATATATACAATTGTCATATTAAGAATAATTGTTTTCCAGGTAAAGAAAATTTGTTTCCTAAATCAAGAAAATATATTTCATGAAGCTGGGCCACATTATCCTAATATATGAGGTAGACAATAAAATATTCATGTGTTATATCGAAATAACACATGGAATTTCTGAAGTAAAAGGTATTTAGTAATAATTTATTGAAGAATTTATTTTATAGCCTGGTATATCTGATTGGAAAAATATAATAGTAGTTCATATATAAGTGATTTTATTGGTTAAACTTTATTATTCTTAAAAAAGTAAAATTCATTACCATTTTTACAGGAATGTTTCTGAGAGAAAAAAATCTTAATTGTGGATATCACACATAACATAATTTGCATTTTGCTTGTAAAGATGGATAACATACTGTAAGTGATTTATTTTTAAACTGTAATTAATAAAAAAGATATAGGCATTCTCATATTTGTTTATAATGTTAATTGATTATATATAATTTGATAGATAATATGAAATTTAACTATAGTTTACTAAATATAGTAATGTAAGTAAATATAGTTTATTAAATATGTAATTTGAATATACATTTAACATGTATATGTGTATACATTATGGAAAACAATGTTCTGTATAATGTGTACTAATTAATCTACATTCCATCAATACTGAATTTATTAAGAGTTTTTAGCATGAAGTGCTGTTGAATTTTGTCGAAGGCCTTTTCTGCATCTATTGAGATAATCACGTGTTTTTTGTCTTTGGTTCTGTTTATATGCTGGATTACGTTTATTAATTTGCGTATGTTGAACCAGCCTTGCATCCCAGGGATGAAGCCCACTTGATCATGCTGGATAAGCATTTTGATGTGCTGCTGGATTCGGTTTGCCAATATTTTATTGAGGATTTTTCCATCAATGTTCATCAGGGATATTGGTCTAAAATTATCTTTCTTTGTTGTATCTCT
>NW_016803894.1:686513-716597 GCF_001698545.2 Rhinopithecus bieti | reverse complement strand
GTGTGAATTTGATCCGTGATTATGATATTAGCTGGTTATTTTGCTCACTAGTTGATGCAGTTTCTTCCTAGCATTGATGGACTTTACATTTTGACATGTTTTTGCAATGGCTGGTACCTGTTGTTCCTTTCCATGTTTAGTGCTTCCTGCAGGATCTCTTGTAGGGCAGGCCTGGTGGTGACAAAATCTCTAAGCATTTGCTTATCTGTAAAGGATTTTATTTCTCCTTCACTTATGAAACTTAGTTTGCCTGGATATGAAATTCTGGGTTGAAAATTCTTTTCTTTAAGAATGTTGAATATTGGTCCCCTCTCTCTTCTGGCTTGTAGAGTTAGTGCCGAGAGATATGCTGTTACTCTGATGGGTTTCCCTTTGTATGTAACCTGACCTTTCTCTCTGGCTTCCCTTAACATTTTTTCCTTCATTTCAACTTTGGTAAATGTGACAATTATGTGTCTTGGAGTTGCTCTTCTCGAGGAGTATCTTTGTGGCATTCTCCGTATTTCCTGAATTTGAATGTTGGCCTGCCCTACTAGGTTGGGGAAGTTCTCCTGGATGATATCCTGAAGAGTGTTTTCCAACTTGGTTCCATTTTCCCCCCTCACTTTCAGGCACCCCAATCAGACGTAGATTTGGTCTTTTCACATAATCCCATATTTCTTGGAGGTTTTGTTCATTTCTTTTCACTCTTTTTTCTCTACACTTCTCTTCTCACTTCATTTCTTTCTTTTGATCTTCAATCGCTGATACTCTTTCTTCCAGTTGATCAAGTCGGTTACTGAAGCTTGCGCATTTGTCATGTAGTTCTCATGTTATGGTTTTCATCTCTATCAGTTCTTTTAAGGTCTTCTCTGCATTGATTATTCTAGTTATCCATTCATCTATTCTTTTTTCAAGATTTTTAGTTTCTTTGTGCTGGTTACTTAGTTCTTCCTTTAGCTCTGAGAAGTTTGATCAACTGACGCCTTCTTCTCTCAACTCGTCAAAGTCCATTGCTGGCAATGAGCTGCATTCCTTTGAAGGGGGAGATGTGCTCTGATTTTTTTGAATTTCCAGCTTTTCTGCACTGCTTTTTCCCTATCTTTGTGGTTTTATCTGCCTTTGGTCTTTGATGATGGTGACATACTGATGGGGTTTTGGTGTGGGTGTCCTTTCTGTTTGTTAGTTTTCCTTCCAACAGTCAGGACCCTCAGCTATGGGTCTGTTGGAGTTTGCTTGAGATCCACTCCAGACCCTGTTTGCCTGGGTATCAGCAGCGGAGGCTGCAGAAGATAGAATATTGCTGAACAGTGAGGGCTGCTGTCTGATTCTTGCTCTGAAAACTTCGTCTCAGCAGTGTACCCTGCTGTATGAGGTGTCAGTCTGCACCTAGTGGGGGTTGTCTCCCAGTTAGGCTACTCAGGAGTCAGGGACCCACTTGAGCAGGCAGTCTGTCTGTTCTCAGATCTCAACCTCTGTGCTGGGAGATCCACTGGTCTCTTCAAAGCTTTATTCAGGGGCATTTACCTCTGCCGAGGTTTCTGCCGCTTTTTTTTTTTTTAGCTCTGCCCTGTCCCCAGAGGAGGAGTCTACAGAGGTAGGCAGGTCTCCTGGAGTTGTGGTGGACTCCACCCAATTCCAGCTTCCAGGCGGCTTTGTTTACCAACTTAAACCTCAGCAATGGTGGCCGCCCATCCCCCAGCCTCACTGTCCCCTTGCAGTTAGATCTCAGACTGCTGTGCTAGCAGTGAGGAAGGCTCTGTGGGCTTGGACCTTCTGGGCCAGGTGTGGGATATAATCTCCTTGTGTGCTGTTTGCTAAAACCCTTGGTAAAGCACAGTATTAGGGTGGGAGTTACCGAACTTTCCAGGTGTTGTGTGTCTCAATTTCCTTTGGCTAGGAAAAGGAATTCCCTTCCCCCTTGCACTTCCCAGGTGTGGTGATGCCTCGTCCTGATTCAGCTCTGGCTGTTCGGGCTGCACCCGTGGACCAGCGCCAATTGTCCAACATGCCCCAGTGAGATGAACCTGGTACCTCAGTTGAAAATGCAGAAATCACCCATCTTCTGTGTCACTCATGCTGGGAGTTGGAGGCTGGAGTTGTTCCTATTCAGCGATCTTGGGCCTGCCCCCTCTTTTGTTAATTTTTAAAGGAAATAGGAGCCTAGATTATTGTTTTAAAGTAGCTTAGAGGCTGGGCGTGGTGGCTCCGCCTGTAACCCCAGCACTTTGGGAGGCCTAGGTGGGAAGGTTCCCTGAGGTTAGGAGTTCGAGACCAGCCTGGCCAACATGGTGAAAACCTGTCTCTACTAAAAATAAAAAAATAATTAGCTGGGCATTGTGGTGCCTGCCTGTAATCCCAGCTACTCTGGAGGCTGAGACAGGAGAACCACTTCAACCGAGGAGGTGTAGGTTGCAGTGAGTCAAGATTGCACCATTGCAATCCAGCCTGGGTAACAAGAGCAAAACTTCATCTAAAATAATAATAATGATAATGATAAAAAAGAGTAACTTAGAGTCTACTGACAAAGATAGATCATAGCTCATGTTATATAGCCTTTGACTGCTTACCACAGAATCCTGAGACTTTATGTACAGATGAGTGCTAATGTTTGTATTAATTTTTATTGTGAACCTTGGCAGCATTGGTCTGGGGATATCTATGAGAGGAAAGGGAACATAAAACAAAAATTCGAAGATGAGAGAGATTGAATTTTGACATTGAGGAGAGTATAAAGTGTTTCAGGTTGGAGAAATGACTAGTATGCTTGAGATACAGAGATTGGATTCCGTTTTCAAAATATGATTTTAAAATCTAGTCTTCAACAGAAAGACCCTTTGTTAACATTTTACTCAATGACAACAAAATGGAAGGTATTTGTGTTTAAGTCATAGGCTAAATATTTGTACCTTCATAGCTTATCTTAATAAGAAATCATTGATTTTCCCCGTATAGTATTTCCATAAGCCCCTAAGGAAGCTGATTTATTCACAATGAAATACTTTCAAATCAGCAATATGATGCCTACATAGTTTTCATCTAGTACCAGCCATTCAAACTATGTCACCAAGTTAAATTATTTTATTCTTTTCACAGCTTATAATGGTTTCCTGGTTAGCATGCAGGACTTCAAAAACTTTTTAAAAATATCTTTAAAGAATACTATAGATTTATTTTCCTCAGGAAGTATTTTGGAGTGTATAATATACAGTATGGCCATGTTCAAAAGCAATATCAATTTTAATTTGCCAGTGCATTTGATGGAGATTATCTTGTTTTTCCCAAACTCTTGAACCAAATTGTCTGGTTGAAATCTTGACTTCACTATCTACCTGCTTAGGCAGAAACATAGCTTGGTTTACTCTCTATAAAATGGAGATAGTAATGTGTAGTTTTAAGTGAGGAAATATTTGGCATGAGGTTATATTGGCAGAAACAAATGAAATTTTAAAACAAATCTAGGAAATAAACACTAATAATACATATAGATATGTGTAATGGAGACCAATATTTTAATAGTATTTAAATTAAATAAAATTAAAAAGTAAAGCTTCAATATTGATGCCCTATTTTGTTTAAATTAAAAGATTACCTATAACAAGTATAATAATTATGCATAAAAGATATTTAAAAATAATGAAAGGTTTATAGTAATTAAGATTGGTCAAGAAAGGACTGAGTAGTAGTCAACTTTAGAATTTAAGATTGCATTTTTCATTTGATTTATGAGGTCTGAGTGGGCCTGATCCCATTAGCTGTATTGGAGCTTGCAAGTGGGTCTTGGGAGGAGGAGGGACGTCAAAAAGAATGGAATATTAAAGGTTTTTTACAGATTGGAGACTAGAGTATCAGTAACATGTAGAGGAGATTACATTTTGACTTGGCCTTGATAATGTAAACTAAATGACTATGACATTTAAGTTTTCCAGGTCATGCAATGTTGCTCACTTCCAGGTGCTCAGACACATCAGCATCAAGTAACAAAAATAACATCTGAAAACTTTCACATGACAGTGAGTTACCAAAAGATCTGTGTAGAGTTTTGAAACCTCATGTTCTTAACAAACACACGAATTCTATCTATATGCATTTGATCACACCTTTTGGGAGAGGAATTTGCATGTGTCTGTTTCCAAATGGAGTAATTTGATAGTTATTTTTCTATTTCAGTGATATAGACTTTTTTCTTAAGCTAATTAAGGAAGATTTGATAGGCTTTGCTCAGACTTTGAAATAATGTTTTGTTTTGATTTAAGCAAGAGGGAGACAAAATTGTTTTAATAAAATTAGCTTGCCTCCTAACAATCAGGCATTCTTTAGAATGTACATTTCCATTCCCAGAACAGGATTCTGCTAGAGCACAGAGGCCAGATCATCTTTAAGGAACATGAATTCAGATTCGTCTTCCCAGTGCTTGCTCAAGTGGTATTCTTAGCACTTGGGAGCAAGTGGGTACTATGTAGATTTGCGTGGCATCCGTGTGGATTATGGAACGCAGTCATCTATTTTACAGCTGCATAAAACAGTACATGGATTTCATGATGCAGAAAAGCAGTAGGTTAATTCCTCATTTTCCATCATGTAAATTTTTACTAAATGGACTTGCATGAAGAGTTACCCTCCCTTTAAAACACAAATTTAAAAAATGCCATAATTATTCACTTTCATCTTTCTAAGGTTTTTCTTGCAAGAAACAAACAAAGAAGGAGAAAAGGCAGAAGAACTTTCTTTAGAGTAAAATTTCTAGGCGGCACTGCAGCTAATTTTAAATGCTGCAGGAGAAAAGTTTATAGAAGGGGTAGAGAAAGCAGGCATAGTTTTAAAATGAATTCTATTTATTAATTCATTCAAAACTGAAGAGAGAATAAATATTTTTCCACCCTATAATCTAATAATCATGTATAAACAATGGTATGGATCAAAGGGCATACTCAGCCCATTATAGAAAGCTTATATTTCTCAAATCAATGTTAAAACTTCACCCAAAATAATTAGAAAATCCCTTCCTCATAAGCAACAAATGGAATATATGCTTTACACCAAAAAAAAAAAAGAAAAGCGATTGTCAAACATTAACTCGAAATACTTTTATTACTTTTATTATCAACACTGACTACATGTTTTGAATTAATTTATTTTCAACAGTAGGGTTATTAATAGTAGTGTTTAAAGCAATTTGATTTTCAGAAGTATGTTAGAATTTCACACTTACATTTTCTAGCAAGATAAAATCCTCAGAATACCTGTAATCAAAATAAGACATTTTCAAAAGTCTGTGACTTTGCTTAAAGTTTTTGAACTGTATTTGGAAGATACATACTGTAAACCTAAAAACCGGACTTTTACATACCAGCATAGTATATGATCAGTGCCAAATGCATCCAACAACAAAAACAAAAATGTGTGGTTACAGATGCAGAAGACAGGGTCTACGTTTTCAATGATGCCTTCATAAAGAACTTGTGCTAAACCTTGAAGAGTAGATAAGATATGTAACAAATAAGATAGTCATTCAAAGAAAAATGCATGCTGGGACTTAAGCTCTAGAAAATGTTTATCAAACTTGGAACTATTAGCACTTATTATTAATTATTATTAACTACTAACAAAAACTCTTCGTTGTAGGTGGCTGTCCTGTGCATTGTAGGATGTTTAGCTTCTTCTTGTAATCTACCTACTAGAAACCAGTAGCACACCCTGTTCCCTGTAGTATAAAAGACAATGTCTCCAAATATTGCCAATATCCCTGTGGGGAGGAGGATGAAAATTACACCTGGTTGAAAGCACCTGAGCAATAGGAATATAAGTTACATAATATGACAAAAGATAATGAAACAAATGTTGATGCACTAATGTTAAGATAAAAGTTGTGGTAAGCCCAGAATATCAGGCTAAGGAATGAGCAAATCTTATAAACAATGAGGTAACTCTGAAGGTTTTAAAGTAACTGATTAGCATAGTGAATGCTGAGCTTTAAGAATATAAAATTTGTACCTGTGTGCATAAATGGCATTTTGTAGGAATAACAGAATGGGCAGAGAGAGCGATGAGCAGTCCAGCTTAGTTATTCCATTGTAGGATAACAGGGATAGGAACTGAGATGACAGCAAAGTAAAAAACAAACAAACAAAAATAACAAAAATTAAAGGTCAGGGATAGGAGGACATTGTAATAAATACCGCAAGGAACAAGTGTATAGAATATGTGCTCTTCACCTTATAGTTTTTGTTACCAAAAACCAATGTGATAGACTACAGAAAATCCTGGCATTATATTCCAGATATGTTTGCATTATCTAGACAATGTGAAACGTTACAGGCACTTTTCACAGGTTTTCACCTTTCATATGTGAAGTCATGAGATTTCTTGAAAATTTTCTGAAGGCATTTTAAAAATCTTTAAAATCTTATGAAACACCAGTAGGCCCAAGTTGTGGTTTGGTACAGTGAGTCTAATTCAGTATAGGTGTTTTGAAACTTCAAGATCATTTATCATTTTGTGAGGAAATATATTCTAGGTTGGTATGAAAGTAATTGTGGGTTTGCTATTACTTTCAATCGCCAAAACTGCAATTACTTTTGCACCAACCTAGTTTTTTTTACGTCCTTAAAACCTTGAGATTCCATCTAGATGAGTCATAATGTGACTGAGAGTCAGCTAAGTAAGCAGAATTAGGGCTGTTAGCAGTAACCCAGTTTGATGTTTTTGTTTGCTTGACCTGCCATAACAAAAAATCACAGTCTGGGTGGATTAAACAACAGAAATTTATTTTCTCACAGTACTGGAGGCTAGAAGTCCAAGAAGATTTTGGCTAACTTAGTTTCTCATGAGGGCTCTCATTCTAGCTTGCAGGCAGCCAACTTCTTGCTATATCCTCACATGGCCTTTCCTCAGTATTTATGCACAGAAAGAGAGGCAGTGAGCTCTCTGATATTTTTTTCTATGAGGATACTAACCCCACCAAAACTTCATTTAACCCTAATCCCTATCTTAGAGGGTTCCTCTCCAAATAACTGCCCCACTGGGGAATTTGACTTCAACATATAAATTTTGGGCGGACACAAACATTTAGTCCATAACAGTTTCTATCATTAGATGTAGAGTTTAAGATTCTTCCATGCTATTACTGAAAAATAAAATTAAGATCTTTGTAGATAATACCCAAGAGAATTGAAAGCAGATGTCCACAAAAAAATGTATTAATGTTTATAGCAGTACTACCTATAAAAACCATATGATGAACCTCAGGCCTATCAGTTGACACAAAGATAAAGGGTATACCCATACAATTAAAAATATTCACTGATAAAAAGTAATGAAGTACTGATATATGCCACAACACAGATGAAAATATTATGCTATGTGAATGAAGCCAGACACAAGAATGCACATATTGTAGAATTCCATTTGTATGGAGTGTCCTAAATAAGCAAATCCAGAGAAAGAGATAGTAGATTAGTGACTTCCAGAGTCTGTGGGGAGGGGACAATGGGAAGTTATTGCTAATGACTAGAAAGGAGTTGAAAATATTCTGAAATAAGATAGTGGTGATGGTTGCCCAAGTTTGTGAATATACTAAAAAATACTTTAAAATGGTGAATTTAATAGCATGTGGATTATATTTCAATAACGATTGTATGAGTTAAAAAAGTAAAATAAATATATTTTCAGAAAAACAGAAACAAGAAAACATCATAATCAAAACCTCCTAATGGAAAAGAAAATGAATAAATAGGCAATGCTTTAAGCTATTTGATATTTTCCTTTATATCAATATTAAAGAAGTTCTAGATTCTTACTTGTGTGTTCCATTACCCCCATATATTACCAATGTATAATACTAGTAAACCTTTGGAAATATAAAGAAGATTTATAATCCACTGAGGTTGTTAAAGCCTAAATAGGCTGTATTTGTAGAAATAATTTAGTGCAAGAGTACGATCCTTACTTATAATGTATCACTACTTATTATTACAAAACTTTTCAAATGAATTTACTGAATTATAATTCCTGAGATTGGCCATCAAATGTCATTTTTTGTTTTCAGTGTGAAGAAGGAATGTAAAATCTCTAACTTTAATTTTAGCTTTCTGTTCACGATTTGTCTCATATTTTCCAACAATTCCTGCCAATTTATTCAATAAATAAAACATGAATTGATTTTACTGTTTGGCTTCTTATTGCACTTGAAATCAACACTAAAAATGTTCTATAAAGCCAAATACGCCCTCCACTTCCCTCTTATATCTAACTTATGCTTAGTTCTCTTATGCCATTACACTTCACTCACTTTTCATCAGCCATATGGTTCTTCAGACTTGCGTATAAGAGATCCATGATTCTTACGTCTTCACTGAGGTTCTGACATCAAGTTAGGTGGATTAATCCATGGAACAAAACAATCTATGAATCAGTTACCCATGTATGTAATACCCGTTCTTCGAAGGATAGTCAAATCATTATTCTAATGGTCAAATCCATGAATATATTTGTCATCTTGGTTCCCTATTTCTCAGTACCTCTTATAAGCCACTTCATCAAATTCCAAATGACGGTGATTAGGTGTTCAATACGTTTAGAAGTTGGAAGAGAGCGAAAACAATACAGAACTCTCTCTGTAGAGAAGATAGTTAGAGGTCAGCCATGGATAAATATGACACTTTGAAGGAATATATGTTTAGATCTAAAACATGTCCACATTTGCATGTAACAGTATTTAAATTCTTCATTAAAACAAAGACAAAATATCTACCTCAAAAGATTGTTGTGAGAAATAAATTAGATCGTATATTAAACAAGAGGAACAAATTAGCATTCAAATGTGGATGCTGAATAATAAGACAGACCTTCACTGAGTGACTGAGCAAGCTCACTAGTCTTAAAGGACTGGGTAATCTTCATTTATAAAGAACTTTATGGTGTAGATGTTAAGAATCACTCATAATTAGTGCAAATCACACAAGGTAAACACATACATACACAAGTTCTACTGAATATGTAATATATTAAAGCTCTGAAAAGGTATAAATGAGCCCATTTCCTGATGGCAGAATACTTAAAACAACATTAAGTGTGGTTAATAACTACTACTCTGAAAAGGGGAAAATTATTCCTGAGACTGCGTCTGTTCCAGAGTCCTGAGTGTCCTGTATGTATCATCAGTCGCATCATCATCTGGAGATAATTTCCTCACTTGATTGTCATTCATTCTCCTATATTCTGGTTTATCAGTAAAATAAGTATTAAAATATGTAGAGAAAAAATCATACAGTTAAATTAACTGTGAAATTCTGGTCTTAGGTCTGACAGATGGAATTGTTAGATTCAATGTATCTTTTGCAGATTTAGTGTACCTGAGATCACGACTTACTTTTTTAAAAGTAGGATATATGATTCAAATACCAAATCTAAGGTTTTGTCAAATACAAACCATTTTTATTATGTTTTTTCTACAGCTTATTAAATGCTAAGAAAACAATTAATTATTTAATGCTAAGAAAACTATCGTATGATTTTATGTGTATGAGAAATCAAATGTTGCTCTTCAAGACCACTTGCAGAGATGTCAAGTACGTAGATAGGTAGACGAGTCTCGAGATAATGAAAGAGGTCAGGACTTTATATCAAAATCAATAAAATTTTAGTATATAAACAATTTTCAACTTAAGCTCTATTATCTGATTTTAAAGACAATTTTGACTTGTTATTTGCTTTTCCTTTTTCATACTGAAAATATGGAGAGAGATCCACTTTAAATAAGGCAAATACAGTTTTGATTTTATAAATCTGTGTTACTCAAACTCATCTTTGACACTTTTGTGTTTTCTCAGAGAATTAGGAAGGAATGTTGTCTAGCAGTGCAGACATAAATATGCAGTATAAATATGGGGTAAATTTGCATTTTTGGACTCTAGCAAAATTTTGCAGAGGCACTTCTTTAAGGCCTTGGCTACAAACAATTCTCAATTCCCATCTTGAAAAACACTCTTCTGTTCTGTAGCTCCTTATAGAATAAGACTAGCAGTTTATATATTTTATCTAATTCATATTATCTTTGTATAAAGCTCATATTCAATAAATGACTTAAATCTATTCACATTTTGGAATACTCAGCACTTATAATTGCAATTGAGAACTTTCTCTTAAAATTTTCCTGTCCCCATTCATGGTTTCATCCATCCATCAATTCATCCACCCACCCACACATCCACCCATCCATCTATCCAACAGTTACTGAGTGTCTACTATGCATCAGGCCCTGTTACAGGTGCATGCAGTATATCAGAGAATAACACAAAGGTATTTGCCCTTGAGGAGTTCACATTCTAGCTGATGGGACAATAAAAGTAAGTGTAAAAAAATAAAATAACAAAATATATAGATAATGATAAATTTTACAGGAAAGTAGTATGAGTAGAGGAGGGCAATTAGGTTTACAAGTTCAGGCAATAGTATGAGTGGAACAGGTGCAATATTAAATGACATAGTAAGGGTAGTGTTGACTGAGGAGTTAAAATTTGAGCAAAGACTTGAAGGAGGTGTGAGTTGACCAAACAACTATTTAAGGCAAGAACATTTAGGCAAGAAGAGAGCTGGAGCTTAGTCCTGAGATAGTTTACTTTGTATACTCCAGAAAGTGTTTGGAGGCCAGAGTGGCTGCAGTGTAGAATCTAGGATAAGAAAAGTAGGAGAAATCAGAGAAGCCATGGGAACCTGGGTCATCTAGGTCTAGTCATCTTGACTTAGAGGACATTGTAAGGATTTTGGATTTTACTGTGAGAAAATGGCCAGTTTTTACCAGAGGATTATGATGAGCTTACTTACATTTCAAAAGGATTACTTTGGTTTTTCTTTTAAGAATAGATTGCACAAGTGGTAAGGATAGACATTTATGAAGACAAATTAGAAGGCCCCTAAAGTCTTTTCTTTTTTTTCAAGTATGAGATTATGTGGGTTCTACCAGAGTAAAAGGAGTAGAAAACGCATGAACTGGTCAAACTTTGGATGCATTTCAATGTTGAAATCAACAGGATTTCTTGGTACTTCCCAATAGATGAAGGATGATTTTAAGGCCATCAGTCTGGGAAAATAGAAAGGAGGGAGGTATGATTTGTGAGATGTGGGAAGCTGCTGGAGAAACACATTTTGGGGAGGGTGGTGGAAGAGGAAAAGCTGTGGCTTCCTTTTGAAATTCAGGTTTCAATAAATATCTAAGTGGAGATGTCAAGTAAGTAGATGAATAGATGAGTCTGGTGATAACAAAAGAAGTCAGTACTATAAATATGAAATTAGGAATTAATACATAAGGTGGTATATTGCGGGATCTGGCCAGCAGGCCCCAATGCAATGGGACTCTCTCTCTGTTCCCAGGCAGATTGGTAGGTTGAGAAATAACAGACACACACAAGATAGTGAAAGCTGGGTCCAGGGGGGTCACTGCCTTCTGGTCCCACGGTGCCAACAATGCACTGGATATGCCAGCATTTATTATCAAGCTTAGTGAGGACGGGGGTAGGTTAGTGAGGGATTTAGGGTCATTTGATTATGAGGTAAGATGGTCACATGGGGATAAAGTAATCCTTTAACATAACATCTGTATGCAGAAGTACCATACACAGAGATGAGAATTTACAATATAGTGTGTGCATCAGTAATTTTGGAAAGAGCCTTAAAGTGGGAACATAGCCTTTCCATAACCTATGATTAGTAAGATATTAATCAGCGGTAACAGTTACAGCAAAAGCTGGTTACAAACAATTCGTAGAAACAGGACATGAAGTTAGACAACTGGTTAGACCAGAATTTCTCAGAAGGGACTATGCCTTAAACCTAAAGAGGCCTAGAAGAGCCATGGCAAGATGAGGGCGTTTATAGCCCTGTCTTATACATACGGACAGGTGCCCCCATGCATCTGTTTATAGGCTTTCCACGAGGGTCAAATTCCATTCCCAGAGCTATGAACATCTGCTTTTCTGGGATAGGAATCTTGGTGATGTGAAACTTCCCTGACTGCACGTCCATTCATAGGCTCTCTGCAGGGGGAAGCACATCACGCGCTGTTGGCTCGTTCTGGCAGTCCAACCTGGCATTGTCTTTACACAATCCTGCATGCAAGTTTGTATTTACAATAATCAGGAGCATTTCATCTTTTATTCCATAACAGTAGATGCAGGGGGTCTCCCTACAGTGGTATACACAGCTAAAAGACTAAATGAAATCAAGAAGTCGATGATTACAGATAAAAATGGTAAAAGACCATGGATTGACTTTTGAAGTATTCTACATCAGAATTTCTTGTCCATAAAGGACAAGAGAAGGCAATGACCAAAACATATTAAGAAGGAGCAACCAGTAAGATCAAAGAAAAATAATGAAAATATGACATCTGCAGCTACTAGTGAAGTTTATCAATAAGGAGGAAGTGATTATCTGTGTCAAATGCTGCTTATAGGTCAAGTATGATGAATAATATAAACTGACCATTGGATTTAGCATTGTGGTTACAGATGACTTCAATGACAGTGCTTCTAACAAACAGCTGTTTGATAAACTCTTCCTTCCCTTTCTATCTCCTACCAGTCAATCTTCATATATCGTTTTCCAATTATGATTACCAATCATTAATTTTTCTTCATATTTTAAATGACAAAAGGAGTATGTTTATCATTGAATTAAATAGGAAAGTCAGATGCATAAATAAAATAATCTCACATTTCTTCCCACACAAACATCTCCATAACTTTTAAGAACCTTATCTTAAAATCTTGGAGGGTTATCTTTCACTTCATTCTTCATCTCATATGAAATAGAAAACAAAAAATAACATTAATTTAAAGGTCAGGTTTTTTGTTTTGACAAAAATGTATCCTAATTACCTTAACAGAAAGTTAAATATAGATGTAAGTCATTATTTTTAAATTTTATATTTAAGTTGACAAATAATAATTGCTTGTATTCATGGGATACATAATGATGTTTCAATATGTACAATTTATGGTAATGAGATCAGCCTCATTAGTATATTCATCACCTCAGTTATTACTTCTTCATGTTGGGAACTTCCGATATCCTTCTTACTAGTTTTTTGAAGCTAGGTTATTTTTATCTGTTATCATCCTACAGTGGCATATAACACTAGAACTTATTCCTCCTATCTAGTTGTAATTTTGTCTCCTTTAACAAATCTCTCATTGTCTCTCCATTTCCCCTACCCTTCCCAATCTCTAGTATCATCTGTTCTACTTTTAGTTCTATGAGATCGAGTTTTTCTTTTTTTTTTCCTAGCTTCCATATATGAGTGACAACAAGTGGTATTTAACTTTCTGTTCCTGGCTTATTTAACTCAGCATAATGCCCTCCAGCCCCATTCATGTTGCCTCAAATGACAGGATTTCATTATTTTAATTTTTCTACTTTACATGTCTGAATAGCAAGTTAATAAATCTTGTTCGAACTGATAGACATTCAACTATGTTCAGTTTTTGTTCTATCGATAACACTACAACAATAAATATTATTGTTCAAGTACCTTGAGATATTAGTGCTTTTGTTTCTTTTGTATGGTTTTTCAAAAGTAGAATTCAAAGTCAAAAATGATGTATATTTTATAATTTAATGTACATTGTTGCATTTCTATTCATAATTAATAAAAGTGTTTCTTTGTCTTGACTAGTGTTGGATAATATTAGTTTAGTTTAGTTTTGTTTTAGTGTTTTCTTATCTGAAGGAAACCTTAATTGTCACTGTAGTTTGCATTTTCCAGAACAGCAATCGGGTCAATCACCATATAAGTTAATAATCAGGCTTTCAGTTTTGCTCTTCTCTGAAATTCCTGTTCTCTGTCTTCTCCCACTTATTTTTTTTTTCTGTATTATCCAGAAAATGCCCTTTTTTCATATCATGTTTGACTATAATTATTTTGGTCTCTTCCACATATGTAGTTACGTCTTCCTGGTCAATCCTGGAATTGTACACTTTTGCTTTCTCTTATTTTCTTAATTAGGTTTTCCCAGCATTAGTCTACTGTTAGTTGATTCTGAGGAAGAGCTTTTTCTTTAATTTAGTGTTAGTTTGGTTGTCACACAAGGATAATACTGTGCTTGGCAGTAAAACATGCATAGTTAAAGAAGTAATGTTTCTTTAATGGGAAAGAAATGGAAACTTAGGAAGATAATTACCTAAACAGGAGACAGCTCTGCATGCTCATACATAGTACTACAAGCTTACCAGTTTTTTTCAGTTTCCTCATAGAGGCATATGACTGCTCATGAGGGAGGAAATATCCTAAGAGAGAAAATCTGTTTGCCACACTAGAGGAATTTTTTATCATCCTACTGCCATGACATTCAAATTAGCATACCAAACACTTCCAAAAATGAGCAACAGGCTGCATAAGTTCCCAATAATCAGATTCAACCAAAGTGTCAACACATCCCCAAGTCCTTATTACATAAATGGATTAATAATTTCTGTTTTCCCAAGTCTTTTTTATGTTTTTATTTTATTTTATATTTTTTTCTTTTCAATACTGATTTCAACTTTGATTCTCTTTCCCTGTTCAGGCATCCAATCTAAAGTGTTGAATATATTTGTACTAATAACAAGTAACTTTCCCCCATTTCTGTTTGTACTTTTTTTTTCTATTAATTAACAAAAGGATATTCCCAAAATTTTAGCATGGAATATGCTTACCAGTCTTTTTGTGCAGCTAGGTTATAACTACATGACTTTTTGTCAGTGAAATGTGAGTGAAAGTAGTATGTGCACTTTCATGTCATCTACTTAAAGGGAACATGCATACCCATTGCTTTCACTCTTTCTCCTACTCATGTGTTGAAATGTGTATGTGGTCTTCGTCAGCCAGCTTCAAGGATGATGAGGGCAATGTAGTCTACACTACCAGATAGCAAAGCATAAGAAAGTGAAATTTTGGTGACTGCAACAGAAATGTCTTTTTGGCCCTGTACTACCTATCTACCACTATACAGTAAAATGAAAAGAAACAAAAACAAAAAAGATAAATTAAAAAACATGAAATACTTATATCTTGTTTTGAGTCGCTATACTTTGGAGTCTTTTCTTCACAAGAAGTTAGTCAAAGATTTGGAAATTTTTTTCCATAAAGGGTAAGAGAGTAAATATTTTCAGCTTTTCAAGACATGTAGTCTCTGTTGCAACTACCAAACTATGCTTCAACTCTTCCGTTTTAGTGTGAAAGGAGACATAGGCAATACATAAACAGATGCACACAAATTGATGTGTTCCAAATTTTATTTCAAAAAAACAGGTGACTGTTTATATTTGGCCTATAGTCATAGTATGATGTTTCATGATACAGTCTATAACATAACTAATACAATCTTCTCAATTGTATAACAGATACATTTAAAAAATTATGTTGAATATACATTGTCGTTAATTTACATAAATTATCCTACACTAAACATATTTAATTTTTTTAATATTGTATATTTAAGATCAATAATGTTATAATTTACATATTCTGCTAATTGCTTCTGATTCTTTCCTATATTTCAATTGTAATAATCAATTTAGAGATAATTGATATGTTATTATATTGAGTCTTCTGATATACAAAATAGTATAACTCTTCATTTTAGGTCCTTTTAGTTTCTTTTGGAAATGTTTTATAGTTTTCAGTGAAACAAATTCATGCCTGTGTTTTTAAATGTATGTCTAAGTAAGATGGGTTTTCACACTATTGTAAATTTTTTTTTTAATTTCAATTTCTAGTTGTTTAAGGTTAGTTATGAAAATGTACTTAAATTTATATATTAACCATGTATAATGCAACTTTATCAAATTCATCTATTGGTTCAATTGTATACATATTATATATAGTATATATTGTATGTATAACTGTATATATACAAATATGTACATATAACTGTATATATACAAATATGTATATATAACTGTATATATACAAATATGTATGTATAACTGTATATATACACACATATACACACACACATTGTCTTTATCCATTTGTCTGTTTATGGACATTGAGGTTGACTCCATGTCTTAGCTATTGTAAATAGTCCTACAATAAACATGAACTTGCAGGAATCTTTTGATCTACTGATTTCCTTTTCTTTGGATAAATACCCAGTAATGAGTATTTATTGCCCGATCGTATGGTAGTTCTATTTCTTGTTTTTTGAGAAATCTCCACAATGTTTTCCAAGGTTGCTGTACTAATTCACATACCTGCTGACAGTGTATCACAGTTTCCTTTCCTACACATTCTCACCATAACTGAGTTGAGATGATATCTCATTGTGGCTTTGATTTATATTTCTTAGAAGATTAGTCATGTTGAGCACTTTTTTCGTGTATTTGTGGTTCACTTGTTTGTCTTGTTCTGAGAAATATCTATTCAGATCTTTTGCCTACTTTTTAATTGGATTATTTGAGGTTTTTTGTTGAATTGTTTGAGTTCCTTGTATATTCTGAATGTTAGGCTCTTTGCAGATGAATTGTTGGCAAATATTTTCTCCCATTCTACAGATTATCTCTTCGTAATATTGATTGTTTCCTTTGCTGTGCAGAAGCTTTTTCATTCCATATAGTCCCATTTGTCTATTTTTGGTTTTGTTGCCTGCTCTTGTGAAATTTTAGGCATAAAATATTTACCTAGACCAATGCACTGAAGAGTTTTCCCTAAATTTCTTACAGTAGTCCTATAATTTTTTGTCTTACATTTAAGTTTCTAACACATTCTGAGTTGATATTTTTATATGGTGAGAGGGGTCTAGTTTCATCTTTCTGCATATGGATATTCAGTTTTCCCAGCATCATTTACTGAAGAGGATATTCTTTTTCCCGTGTATGTTTTGGTGACATTGCCAAAATCAGTTGGAGGTAAATAGGCAGATTTACTCCTGGGTTATATATTCTTTTCCATTGGTGTGTCAGTTTTATAGCAATATCATGATGTTTTGTTTTGTGATGGTTAATATTATGTATCAACTTGACTAAATTGAGGGATGCCTAGGTGTCTGATAAAGTACTGTTTCTGAGTGTATCTGTGAGGGTGCTGCCAGAGGATACTGACATTTGAATCCATGCACTGGAAGAGGAAAACCCACCCTCATTGTGGGTGGGCCCCATCTAATCTGCTGCCAGCATGACTAGAACAAAGCAGACCAAAGAAGGGACAAGCAGCTTGCTGGGTCTCTCACTTCCTCTCTTCTCCTCTGCTTGATGCTTGCTTCCTGTCTTTCTGCCCTTGGACCTCAGACTCCAAGTATTTCAGCCTTTGAACTGAGGAACTTGTACCAGCAACCTTCACAGTGCCCTTACATCTTCAGTCTTAGACTTAGGTTTGCACTATTGGAGTCCCTGGTTTTGAGGTTTTCACACTTGAAGTGAGCCACGCTACTAGCTTCTCTCTTTACCCAGCTTGCAGATAGCCTGTCTTGAGTTTTCACGCTTTGATTGTATGAGCCAATTCTCTCTAATAAACTCCCTTTTATATACACATATATACTATTGGTTCTGTTCCTTTGGAGAGCACTGAATAAAATGCAGGTTTATTATATATTTGTAGCACAGTGTCAAGGCAGGTAGTGTAATACCTCCAGCTTTGTTCTATTTGCTTGGTGATGTTTTAGCTATTCAGAGATTTTTGTGGTTCCATACAAATTTTAGCAATGATATTTAGCATGTTATTAGTATTTTGATAGTGTTTGCATTAAATTTACAAATTGGGTCACATTGTATGGTCATTTTAGTAATATTTATTCTTCCAATCAATGAATATGTAATATCTTTTTATTTGTTTGTGTCCTCTTTGGTTTCTTTTGCCAGAATTATGAGTTTTCTTTGTAGAAAGCTTTCCCCTCCTTGGTTAAATTTATTCCTAGGCATTTGATTTTATTTATTTAGCTCTTGTAAACGGGATTGCTTTTCTATTTCTTTTTCAGCTAGATTATTATTGGTGCATAGAAATGATATTGATTTTTGTATGTTGATTCTTTTGGTATAAGTTTTTGGGATACAAGTGGAATTTTGTTACATGCATGGATTGTGTAGTGGTCAAGTGAGGGCTTTTAGGGTACTCATCACCTGAAAAACATACATCATATCCAGTAAGTAGCTTCTCTTTGTTCACCTTCTTGGCACTCTCTGACCCTTGTGAATCTCCATTGTCTATCATTCCACTTCCTACATCCATGTGTACACATTTTTTAGCACTGACCTCTGAGTGAGAACATGTGATATTCCACTTTCTATGTCTGGCTTGTTTCACTTAAGATGATACCCTCCAGTTTCATCCATGTTGCTGTAAAAGATGTGATTTTATTCTCTTTAAGAATGGAATACTGAACAGTATACCATTGTGCGTATATCCCCCATTTTCTTTATCTAATCATCTGCTGATGGACACTTAGTTTCTGAGTCTATATTTTGCCATTATGAATAATGCTGCAATAAACATACTAGTCTTGGTATCTTTTTGACATAAAGATTCCTTATCTCTTCTACTAGTGAGTTTGCTAGATTGAATGGTTATTCTACTTTTAGTTCTTTGGGAAATCTTCATACTTATTTCCATAGATGTTGGACTAATTTACATTCCCAGAAACAATGCATAGAGTTCCCTTTTCTCCACATACTAATCAACATCTGTTATTTTTTGTCTTTATTAATAGCCATTGTAACTGGGATAAGATGATATCACCTTGAGGTTTTAATTTGTGTTTCACTGATGATTTGTGATGTTGATCATTTTTCATATAGCTGTTGGTCATTTGTAGGTCTTATTTTGAAAATGTCTACTAGTGTTTTTTGCTCACTTTTAATTGGATTATTTTGTTGTTGAGTTGTTTTATTTCCTTGTATATTCTGGATATTAGTCCATTGTTAAATAAATGGTGTGCAAATATTTTCTCTCATTCTGCAGGTTGCCTGTTTACACTGTTAATTATTTCTTTTGCTATGCAGTAGTATTTTCGTGTATCTTTTGTTTTTATTGTCTGTACTTTTGAAGTTTTCGTCATAAATTCTTTGCCCAGGCCAAAGTCCAGAAGAATTTAACCTAGATTTTCTTCTAGTGCTTTCAGTTTAGGGTCTTACCTTTA
The DNA here is from genome assembly GCF_001698545.2 of Rhinopithecus bieti. NCBI lineage: Eukaryota > Metazoa > Chordata > Mammalia > Primates > Cercopithecidae > Rhinopithecus > Rhinopithecus bieti. Next base: position 697,512 of record NW_016803894.1, on the reverse strand, counting down.
AGTCTCTAATCTATCTTGGGTTGATTTTTGTGAATGGTGAATGACAGGAGTTCAATTTCATTCTTCTGCATGTGGCAATCCAATTATCCTAGCACCGTTTATTGGAAAGGTTGTTCCTTCCTCAATGTATGTTCTTGTTGGTTTATCAAAGATCAGATGATTGTAAATATGTGGCTTTATTTCTGGTTTCTTCACTTGGTTCTATTGATCTATATGTTTATTTTCATACTAGTACCATGCTAGTAACAAGTCAGAACAAAGCTGGAGGCATCACATATTCTGACTTCAAATTATACTACAAGGATATGTAGAATACTTTGAAGTCAGAATATGTGATGCCCCCAGGTTTGTTCTTTTATTCTTAGGATTGCTTTGACTATTTGGGCTCCATTTTTGTTCCATACCATTCTTAGGAATATTTTTTTCCTAATTCTGTGAAAAGTGACATTTTTATTTAGATAGGGATCAAACTGACTCTGTAGATTGCTTTGGGAAATAATGTCATTTTTATGATGTTAATTCTTCGGATTCATGTACATGGGATGTTTTTCCACGTGTTTGCATAGTCTACAATTTCTTTCATCAGTGTTTTGTAGCTTTTCTAGTAGAGATCTTTCACCTCCATGGTTAAGTTTTTTCCTAGGTATTTTATTTTTTTCCTAGCTATTGTAAATGGAATTGCCTTTTTGATTTCATTCTCAGGTAGATTGCTTTTTGTATAAAGATATGCTACTGAGTTTTGTATATTCAATTTGCATCTTGTAACTTTACTAAATTTATTTATCAAATCCAAGAACTTTTTTGGTAGTGTCTTCAGGGTTTTCTGGATATAAGATCATATAATCAGCAAACATGGATAATTTTACTTCCTCTTTTACAGCAGTTTGGATTCCTTTTATTTCTTTCTCTTGCCTGGTTACTCCAACTAGAACTTCTTGAACTCTTAGTTTTCTGCAGAGAAATCTGCTGTTAGTCTGCTGGATATTCTATTCCGTGTTACTTAACATTTACTTTTTGTTGTTTTTAAAATTCTTTCTCTGTCTTTGATTTTTGACAGTTTCACCCGTAATATTCCTTAAAGAAAATCTATTTGAATTGCATCTATTTGGGGATCTTTAAATTTCCTGTAACTTATTACCTATATCTCTTAAAAGACCGAGAAAATTTTAGTTATTCCATTAAATAGTATTTTTATGCCTTTGGAAAAATCCTTTCTCCTTATGAATCTCTCAGAATTCAAACATTTATTCACTTTATCATGTCCCATATGTTACATAGAGTTTTTATTTTTCTTTTTTGTCTTGTGTAAATGGGTTATCTTAAAAGACCTGTCTTCAAGTACAGAATTTTTTTATTCTTCTTGATCTAGTCATTATTGAAACTCTTTATTATCTTTTTTGTTTCATGCATTTAATTCTTCAGTCCCAGGATTTCTGTTTGATTTGGCTTCTGTTTTATAAAATCTATCTTTTTGTTCAGGCATTGCATAGATTTCCTTTACTTTGAAATGTGTTAGGGGATAATTATTGTATTCTTCGAAGGTGTCAGGTTTCCTTGCTCTTTCGTGTTTCTTGTGTCCTTAATTGATATCTACAAATTTGGTGCAATGGTAGCTTCTTCTAATGTTATGTATTGGCTTTCACAGGGACATACTTTTTTATGTAAATGTACCTACAGTGCCAATTGGGTAGGGGTATTTTGGTTTTGATTCTGGGTGTGTGCAGTAATGTGATTTCTGTCATTTCTTTGACTGGAAAAAACTTTAGTGGTGTTTGCTGGGGATGAGGATGCCAGGTGGCCAGTCCCCAGGTCCCCAGGTGGCACTCTTGGGTTGGTGCCAGTGGCAGCAGCAGCAGGCTGAATGGTCTAGTTCCCAGGACTCCCAAAGTTGTGTACAGGTACTGGAGGTGGCAGCAAGAGTGGTGGGTCTATCCTTAGGTTCCTGAAGGACATGTGATGGTACTAGTGTTGACCAATAGGGCCGGCTGAACCTTAGTGCCCAGGATCTTGTGCCCACAGTGTGTGGCCTATGTGTAGCATAGGCTGCACTGATGACAGTTCTGTTCTCAGGTACTCAGGCAGTGTGCATGGGTATTGTTTGTAGTGGTGGGTAGGATGGGCCAGTCCTCAGGCCCCCAAAAGGCACATGCAGGTGCATGGTGGCCCACCACTGGAGGAGACAGGTTGTTGTCAGCGACAGCATTTCCAGAGAGTTGGCTCCCATACTCTTGGAAACATGTGTCACTTCCCTTTGTCCTAAGGCAGCATTCCTGTTGCACTGAACCTCATGTTGCTCTGATTGTAGGACACTATATGGGCTAGATTGCTGGGTTCTTAGCTGTACCTCCACTAGGTCCAGCCAATATTGTGATGCTGCAACACTCTGGGTGGTTGTCAGTGCTACTTCCCGAATGTGGAGATGCAGGGGCTGTTAGGATGTAATCTGGTGGGAACTGGGCTCTCAAAATTGCACCATGCTGTAGCAGTTTGGATCTCAGTCTCAGTGTGGGACCTAGTGTAAATTCTCTCTCAGGAATAATGCAGTCACATTTACCCTAAGCCACTTCTTATACTAGGATTAAGGCCTGTGGTAGCCAAAGTGCTCTCCTGAGGCTAAATTGCAGGCATTTGTGATGCAAGTGTGGACTGCTGGGGAGCTCTTTCTTCACTTTCCCCAAAACAAGAAGACTCTCCTGGCTATAAACCCATTTCATCTAGTCCAGCTGCTTAACTCTTCTCTTTTTCTGTGCCTGTGATGGTCCCTGTCACTCCTGGATGAATTCCAGCATTGTTTCTAATGCTCTGATTGATATATGGTTATCTACTCACCATTCTGGTCCTTTGTGCACACACTGATTTTTTTACAACACTTTTATTGAAATATTATTTTCAAAAATGATATTTACCATTTTAAGGTGTATGATTTGGTAGTTCATATAAATGAAATCCTGTAATACGTGGGTTTTTCTTCTGACTTCTTTTACTAAGCATAACTTTTACAAGGTTTACTCATGATGTTGCATGTATTAGTACTTCATTCCTTTGTGTGGGTGGATAATATTTCATAGTCTGACTATGCCACATCTGTATATCGATGGGTCAGCTGATGAACATTTAAGTCCCACTTTGACTATTGTGACTAATGTTACTGTGAATTTTCATGTACAAGTTTTTGTCTGTACATAAATTTTCATTTATCTTCTTTCGGTATGTAATTAGAAGTGGAATTGTTGGGTTATACAGAAACTCAATGTTTAGCTTTTTGACCAACTGCCAAACTGTTTTGTAAAGTGCCTGTACTGTTTCACAATCTTACCAGCAATGAATAAGGGTTCTAATTTTTCCACATCCTTGTCGATACATGTTATTTTATATCTTTTTATTTTAGCCATTCTAGTGAGTGTGAAGTGGCATCTCATTGTAGTTTTGGTTTGTGGACCCCTATTATCTGATGATACTGAGCATTTTATCAACGCTTATTGGCTACTTTGTATCTCTTTGGGGGAAATATTTATTCCAATCTTTTGCCAATTAAAAAAATCAGGTTGTCTGTCTTTTTACATTTGGGTTGTAGTTGTCCCTTATATATTCTGAATGTTAGTCCCCTTTCGGACCAACTGCCAAACTGTTTTGTAAAGTGCTTGTACTATTTTACAGATATATGATTTAGAGATATATCATTTAAGATATGATGATAAGATATATGATTTAGAAATATTTTCGCCCATTCCATCATTTGTCTTTTCACTTTATTGATGATGTTCTTTGTAGCACAACATTTTTTTATATTATGAATTCAAATTTATCTATTTTTTCTTGATGTGCTTTTGATGTCATGTCTAAGAAAACATTGCCTAACCTAAAGTCATGATAATTTACACCTACATTTTTTTTCTAAGGGTTATATGGTTTTACATTTTACTTTTATAACTATAGTCCATTTTTAGTTAATCTTTGTGAATGGTGTGAGTTAGAGGTTTACCTTTATACTTTTGCACATGGATATTCAGTTGTTCCAGCACTACTTTTGAAAAGAATATTCCTTCCTCATTGAATTTTCCTGGAAACTTTATTGAGTGTAATTTTAGCATAAGAGTCATGATTTGTTTCTAGAATGTCAGTTATATTCCATTGATCTTCATGTCTGTCCTATGGCAGTGCTATAGTGTGTCTTTTTTACTGAAGCTTTGTAGTAGGTTTTGAAATTGAGAATTTCAGTTCAATTGTGAGTTCCTCAAATTTGTTCTTCTTTGTCAGGACTGTTTTGACTATTCAGGGTCCCTTGAATTTTTTTATAACTAATAAAATCAGCTTTTCAATTTTTGTAAGAAAGTAGTCTTAGAGTTTGATAATGATTAACTTGAAACTATCTATGAATTTGAGGATGATTGCTATTTTAATATTAAGTATTTTATATGAATATGGGTTGCCATTTCTCTCATTCCATTAATTTCATTTTTAAATTTATTTGTACATGATTTTATAGTTTTCAAAAATATTCAACGTTTCAACAAATTTTAGTTTTTGTTAAATAAAACTTCTAAATTTATTCTTAAGCATTTAAATATTTTGAAAGTATAAATTGAATTGTTTTCTTAATTTTATTTTATGGTTTTGTTGCTAAAGTGCATACACAAATTGATTTTTGCATATTGACCTAGTGTCCTACAACTTGCTGAATTTATTTATTAGTTCTAGTAGTTTCTTTTTTCCATATTTTTAGGATTATCTATATAAAAGATCATGTCAATGTGACTTAAGGTGATTTTACTTCTTTCTTTCTGATCATCTCCAGTACAGTGTTGGGAAAAGTAATGAGAATAGATAATTTTGTCTTGTTCCTGATCTTGGAAGGAAAGCATTCAATCTTTTACCACTAAGTAAGTTGTTACCTGTGGGTTCTTTGTTGAAGCCCCTTATCGGTTTGGGGAGTTCCTTTTGTTCTGACTATCATGTATGTCCATGATAAAAGGGAGGCCATTATCCTTAGCAAACTAACACAGGAACCAAATACTGCATGTATTAAAGCTGTTAACCTAATGGACACCTAATAGGTACCAGGCTGAATAACTGGGTGATAAAATAATCTGTACAACAAACCTTCATGGCACAAGTTTACCTATGTAGCAAACCTGCACTTGTAACCCTGAACTTAAAAGTTAAAAAAAGAAAATATATCAATTTTTTTTTTTTTTTTTTTTTTTTTGCATCTTTTGAGGCCATCATACAGTTTTTCTTTTTTATTCTATTAATATGGCTAATTTCAGAAGTGAAATTTTTACTGTCCTTGCATTCCTAACAGTTTTGCTTCATATATTTTGAATTCATGCACATAGATATTTAGGGTTGCTATGTCTTCCTTCTGTCCTTCTTGACTTCTATAAATGTTCTTTGTTCTGAAATTTATTTGGCTATATCAATATACAGGAAGATTTATTATGATGAGTGTTTGAATAGACTATATTTCCTATGCTTTTACTTTTAACTTAACTATTTTTTTATATGGATCATAAGTTGAGGTAAACATTTTTTAGCTTTCTAAAGAGGTGACAGAATGTATCTAGTTGTTCAGAGTAAGAAATGGCGTTCTAGCTTGTAAAAGTTTGTCTCTATGGCTTATAATTTTCATTGTTCTTGTAAATTTATGGCCTTAAAAACATCTTTACTATTATTTTAGCAAGATTTCAAGAAAGACTAGACGTTAATACATGGGTAGAACTCAGAATCTTACCGTCAATCCTTGTAGTTTTGGAAATCACTTAGCCTTTAATGCCTTAAATTCCTCAGCTATAAAATGGTTAATGAAAGTAGCTACTTCCCAAGACTGTTAGATGAATCTGTCAATGTATGCCCAGCACTGAGTGTCAGGCATGTAGTGTTATATAAATATTTCCATTAGTATCATTATAACAAAATTGCTTTTTAAAAAAATATATTTGTCTTCTTGAGCTAAGAACCTCTTTCTGACATGTAAGTATATCTAAATTGAAGACTTAAACACAGGTTTATTATCTATTTATTTGTTAATATATGCTTTTTTCTGTAAATATCTGTTTTCATATTTGTTTCTGTGGTAGGTTTTGAAGTATTTAAGGATGGGACGTTGTTGTTGTTTCTGTAGTATCTGATATAATTCCTAGCTTAGAGTAAACTTCCAGAAAATAATTTTAAGGTGTATAATTCCATACTTCTTAGTTGCTAGGGGAAACCAACTCCATGTCTACTCAGTCATTCTGGATAGGCTAAGTTTCCCCAACAACAACAGCAAGTCTTGGTGGCTTTGACCCCAAACATTCACGTGTCATCCACTTCACAAGTCTACGTTAGGCCTGGCTATGGCTCCACTCTTGTGTCATTCTCTCTGTGGAACTAGGTGACTGGAGCAACTGCGACCTGGAACATTGTTGGAAATTGAGGGAAAAGAGATCATCACTCCAAAGCACCTACTATCATTAAAGTTTCTTGGAACTGAAACTTAATCACTTCCACCAACACTTTATTTTCACGGTAAGTCACAAGGTCATTTCTGATATCAATGAGAAGCCATGTATAACACTCCTACAGGGAGAGGCAGAAAGAATATTTGAACAGATATACAATAAGCCATTTCCACCAAACTCTGCTTTCTAACCATTCCTGGAAACTATGTCTACTTTGTACTACTCTTAGCTATAACTAATTGCATTATACACAATGCTTTCTAAAGTGGTGTATAATTTTGTCTTAAATGTGTTGTTTGAAATTTCAAACAGCAGTGTTAATACTAGTTCTACTGTCCTTCAGTTTGATAGCAAACCTAAATTCCTGCAGTCAAAATACTGCTTTATTAGTTTCCTCTTGTTTAGAAGCCCATTCATTTGTTTATCATTTTAATTGCCTTCTTTAGACCTTTTCCTAGTTCTTGTAATTTGTCAGAGTTACAGCATGAGAATTGCATAAACATTGTAAATGAAAAGAAGGACATGTTATTTGCTCCAAGATAGCAGAGATTTCTCCTAGCATATCTGATAACCTCTACGACTATGTTTATTAATTTTTTTCCTTTGGTAAGACAACTCAATATGAGATGTTCCCTTTTAAGTAATTTTTAAGGGTATAATATGATATTGTTGGCAACAGGTACAATGTTGTATAGCAGATCTCTAGAGCTTATTCATCTTGCTTAACTGAATCTTTATGCCCATTAATTGGTAACTCCCTTTATGCCCATTAATTAATAACTCCCTTTTACTATAGCTCTGTTAATCACATAATTTTTCCACATGGAACATAACTCAGAGATTCTTAGAGTCTTACCTGGATTCCTATGAGATAGCACTGAACAAAAGTCCTGTAACATTTGTTATTAGGAGGAAAATAAAAGCTATCAAGTGAAGCATTTTCTATTGTGAGGTTCATTTATGTTATGTTATTTATTTATTTTTGTGTTTAATGCTTTCTATGATTATGTGAGGCAGTACATTTGCGTCCCTCTAAGCTGCTTTCATTGGATGGCTGTTATATGGAAATAATAATTACTGTTGGAACTGCATCTGCAGTTCTTCATCTAAAGAGAATTTAGGCAGAAGGCTTTCCTCTTCATTTTTTTCTTAGTTATTTTATTTTATTTCCTGACCCTCAGAGCCTGTGATGCTCTTCATTAAAACAAAATAAAACAGAAAACAAAACAAACAAAAAAAAACTTTTTTTTTTAAAGATAGCCTCATATTCTTTTGGTTTGCCTTCTATATTATAATCGTGTTTCCATTGATTCCTTAAGTGATTAAGGTTGTTTTATTCAGTATGTGACATTTTATAATACATTTTTCTCACATTAGCTGTAGACCTTAGGCAAACTACTTAATCTCTTTGTGCCTCAGTTTCTTCTTTTGAAAAATGAAGATAGATAATACTTAACTCAGCATAAGTACCACATTGGTACACAGTAAATGCTCAGTAAATGTTAGCTACTATTTGTATTACCATTGAAACTTTTCTTACTTTTCCATAAGACATTTTCCCTTGTTCCTCCACGTGTTAGTCCATTTTCATGCTGCTATGAATAAATACCCAAGACTGGGTAATTTATAAAGGAAAGAGGATTGATAGACTCATAGTTCCACATGGCTGGGGAGGCCTCACAATCATGGCAGAAGGCAAAGGAGGAGCAAAGGCACATCTTACATGGTGGCAGGCAAGAGAATGTGTGCAGGGGAGATGCCCTTTATAAAACCATTAGCTCTCGTGAGACTTATTTACTATCATGAGAACACCATGGGAAAAAAATCTGCTCCCATGATTCAATTACGTCCCACTGGGCACCTCCCATGACATATGGAGATTATGAGAGCTACAATTCAAGATGAGATTAGGATGAGGATACAGCCAAACCATATCATTCTGCTCCTAGGCCCTCCCAAATCTCATACCCTCACATTTCAAAACCAAGTATGCCTTCTCAAAAGTCTCCCTAAAGTCTTAACTTATTCCATCAATAACTCAAAAGTCCAAGTCCGCAATCTCATCTGAGAAAAGGCAAGTCCATAATCCATTAGGGCAGTCTTTAACCTTAAAGTTCCAAAATGATCTCCTTTGAGACTATGTCTCATGTACAAGTCATGCTGATGCAAGAGGTGAAAAATGAAGATAGATAGTAATTATCTCAATATAAGCACCATATTGAGCATGGTTCCCACAGTCTTGAGCAGCTCCACCCCTATGGCTTTGCAAGGTAGAGACCTTCTTCCAGCTACTTTCACAGGCTGGTGTTGAGTGTCTACAGCTTTTCCAGATGCACAGTGCAAGCTGTCAGTGGATCTACCATTCTGTGTTCTGGAGGACAGTGGCCCTCTTCTCACAGCTGCACTAGGCTGTGCTCCAGTGGGGACTCTGTGTGGGGGCTTCAACCCCACATTTCTATTCTACACAGCCCTAGCAGAGGTTCTCCATGATGGCTCCACCCCTGCAGCACACCTCTGCTTGGACATACCATCATTTCTCTACACCCTCCAAAATCTAGGTGAATGTTCCCAAACCTCAACTCTTGACTTCTGTGCACTCACAGGCTCAACACAATGTGGAGCTGCCAAGGCTTAGGGATTGTACCCTCTGAAGCCATGTCCCGGGCTGTTGCTTGGCCCCTTTTAGCCACAGCCGGAGTGACTGGGATGCAGGGCACATAGCAAGGGCAACCCTGGACCTGGCCCAGGAAACCATTTTTCCCTCCTAGGCCTTTGGGTCTGTGATGGGAGGGACTGCCATGAAGATCTCTGACATGCCCTGGAGACATTTTCCCCATTGTCTTGGTGATTAGCATTTGATTCCTCGTTATTTGTACAAATTTCTGCTGTGGGATTGAATTTTTCCCCAGCAAATAGGTTTTTCTTTTCTACTACATCGTCAGGCTACAGATTTTTCAAGCTTTTATACTTTGCTTCCTCTTGAACACTTTACTGCTTAGAAATTTATTCTACCAGATACCCTAAATCATCTCTCTGAAGTTCAAATTTCCACAGATCTCTAGGGAAGGGGCAAAATGCCAGCAGTCTCTTTGCATAGCAACAGTGACCATTATTTCAGTTCTGAGCAAGTTCCTCTTCTCTATCTGACACCACCGCAGTCTGGACTTTATCATCCATATCACTATCAGCATTTTGGTCAAAGCCATTCAACAAGTCTCTAGGAAGTTCCAAACTTTCCCACATCTTCCTGTCTTCTGAGTGCTCCAAGTCTTTAGGAAGTTTCAAACTTTCCCAAATGTTCCTATCTTCTTCCGAGCCCTCCAAACTGCTCTAACCTATGCCTGTCAGCCAGTTCCAAAGTTGTCTCCACATTTTGGGGCATCTTTACAGCAGCATCCCCGCTTTACTGGTACCAATTTACTGTATTAGTCCATTTTCATATTGCTATGAAGAAATATCTGAGACCTGGTAATTTACAAAGGAAAGAGGCTTAATCAGCTCACAGTTCCACATGGCTGGAGAGGCCTCACAATCATGGTGTGAAGCAAAGGAGAAGCAAAGGCACATCTGGCATGCTGGCAGGCAAGACAGTATGTGCAGGGGAACTCCCCATAATAAATCTATCAGACCTTGTAAGACTTATTCAGAATCATGAGAACAGTAGGAGAAAAAACTCACTTCTATGATTCAATTACCTCCACTGGGTCCCTCCTATGACATGTGGGGATTATGGAAGCTACAATTCAAGATGAGATTAGGATGGGGACACAGCCGAACCATTTCACTTCATTTCTATAGTATATAAACTGTGGTCCTTGTGAGAATCTCAATTTTCATTTAAAGTGTGCTTTTCATGCCATTATTATTTTTACTTTTATATCTATATGTTTATATGGATATTTTGTTTTTGGTTTAGACAGACAGATACAGAAAAAAATCTTCTCTGTACAGCAGATCTCATTTAAAATCAAAATCCCTCAATTTACCTGTTTAACTAACTACATTCACCATTCTCCCAGTAAACCATACTGGCTCATGCCATCTGTATGCTTGTAGTTATTGATTACTTTCCTATCTGACAGATCACTTATACTTTCACCAGTTAATTGTATCTTAACAATAGTCACTTGTGATTGTGCAAATATTAGTTTTTTCCCTCCTCTCCTCTCTCCCTTCCTCCCCTCCTTCCTTCCTCCCCTCCTCCCTTTCTCTTTTTCTTTCTTTCTTCTTTCTTTCTCTCTTTCTTTCTTTCTTTTTCTTTCCTTCCTTCCTTCCTTCCTTCCTTCCTTCCTTCCTTCCTTCCTTCCTTCCTTCCTTCCTTTCCTTCTTTCTTTCTTTCTTTCTTTCTTTCTTTCTTTCTTTCTTTCTTTCTTTCTTTCTTTCTTTCTTTCTTTCTTTCTCTTTCTTTCTTTCTTCCTTTCTTTCTATTTCTTTTTCTTTCTTCTTTCCTCTCTTGCTTTCTTCTTCTTTTTTCTTTCTGTCTTTCTCTTTCTTTCTTTCTTTCTTTCTTTCTCTTTCTTTCTTTCTTCCTTTCTTTCTATTTCTTTTCTTTCTTCTTT